>NC_090183.1:33814676-34114676 GCF_024679245.1 Pseudorasbora parva | reverse complement strand
CCACTCCGGTGGTCCCAGTTCCGGTGGATCATGTTCCGGTGGTCCCTGTGCCGGTGGATCATGTTCCGGTGGTCCCTGTGCCGGTGGATCGTGCTCCGGTGGTCCCTGTGCCGGTGGATCATGCTCCGATGGTCCCTTTGCCGGTGGATCGTGCTCCGGTGGTCCCTGTGCCGGTGGATCGTGCTCCGGTGGTCCCTGTGCCGGTGGATCATGCTCCGGTGGTCCCTGTGCCGGTGGATCGTGCTCCGGTGGTCCCTGTGCCGGTGGATCGTGTTCCGGTGGTCCCTGTGCCGGTGGATCGTGTTCCGGTGGTCCCTGTGCCGGTGGACTCCGTTCCGGTGGTCCCGAGTCCGGAAACGGCCTGGAGGGCTGTGATGGGATGCTTTGTGGTGGCAGTCCTGCATGCGTGGAAGGAGCACAGGGCTTTATCCGAAGCCCCGGAGGCAGTTCCGGTTGTCCCAGTTCCGGTGGATCGTGTGCCGGTGGTCTCAGTTCCGGTGGATCGTGTTCCGGTGGTCCCAGTTCCGGCAGATCATGTTCCGGTGGTCCCTATGCCAGCAGATCGTATTCCGGTGGTCCCAGTGCCCTGCTCTCCCTGCGCCGCTGAGGCGCCCTGCTCTCCCTGCGCCGCTGAGGCGCCCTGCTCTCCGTGCGCCGCTGAGGCGCCCTGCTCTCCGTGCGCCGCTGAGGCGCCCTGCTCTCCGTGCGCCGCTGAGGCGCCCTGCTCTCCGTGCGCCGCTGAGGCGCCCTGCTCTCCGTGCGCCGCTGAGGCGCCCTGCTCTCCGTGCGCCGCTGAGGCGCCCTGCTCTCCGTGCGCCGCTGAGGCGCCCTGCTCTCCGTGCGCCGCTGAGGCGCCCTGCTCTCCGTGCGCCGCTGAGGCGCCCTGCTCTCCGTGCGCCGCTGAGGCGCCCTGCTCTCCGTGCGCCGCTGAGGCGCCCTGCTCTCCGTGCGCCGCTGAGGCGCCCTGCTCTCCGTGCGCCGCTGAGGCGCCCTGCTCTCCGTGCGCCGCTGAGGCGTCCTGCTCTCCGTGCGCCGCTGAGGCGTCCTGCTCTCACCGCGCCTCCCTGGCGCCCCCTGCACTCACCGCGCCTCTCTGGCGCCCTGCTCTCACCGCGCCTCCCTGGCGCCCTGCTCTACCCGCACTGCCCTGGCTGCCTGAACTCTATGGGCCGCCCCGGCCGCTTGAACTTGGTGGGCCTCCCGAACTCGGTGGGCCGCCCTGGCCATTCGAACTTTGTGGGCCACCATGGCCTCCTGAACTTTTTGTTTTCCTCGTTCCTCCCTTGTTTACCCCTCCCTTGTCTGTACCTTCTTTGTCTGTCCCTCCCGTGCCCCCCTGGTCTGTCCCTCCCGTCCCCCCCTGGTCTGTCCCTCCCGTCCCCCCCTGGTCTGTCCCTCCCGTCCCCCCCTGGTCTGTCCCTCCCGTCCCTCCCTGGTCTGTCCCTCCCGTCCCTCCCTGGTCTGTCCCTCCCGTCCCTCCCTGGTCTGTCCCTCCCGTCCCTCCCTGGTCTGTCCCTCCCGTCCCTCCCTGGTCTGTCCCTCCCGTCCCTCCCTGGTCTGTCCCTCCCGTCCCTCCCTGGTCTGTCCCTCCCGTCCCTCCCTGGTCTGTCCCTCCCGTCCCTCCCTGGTCTGTCCCTCCCGTCCCTCCCTGGTCTGTCCCTCCCGTCCCTCCCTGGTCTGTCCCTCCCGTCCCTCCCTGGTCTGTCCCTCCCGTCCCTCCCTGGTCTGTCCCTCCCGTCCCTCCCTGGTCTGTCCCTCCCGTCCCTCCCTGGTCTGTCCCTCCCGTCCCTCCCTGGTCTGTCCCTCCCGTCCCGCCCGGGTCTGTACCTCCCGTCCCTAGTGGAGCGTCTGGTAGCCGCTCCTTAAGGAGGGGGTAATGTCACATGCCTGTCCTGTCTTGTGTGCACTTGTGGGTTTTGTTATGTTGAGCATGTGCTCGTGTCCCTGTCAGTTCCCTCCCCGTTATCTGATTATTGGTTAATTTGCCCCACCTGTTCTCCCTCATTATCTGCCTTGTTTGTTCCCTTTATAATCTCCTTGTGTTCGTCAGTCTGTGTTGGATCCTTGTGTAATGTCTGCGTCTTCCGTCCTCCCCGTGATTCTGTTGGTTTGTTTAAGTTTGTATTTATATTATTCTATTATTTGTTTTTCCCCCTCGTGGGTTTTGTTTTGAGTTTATGTTTTGTTTTTGTAAATAAATCATCTTTTTTCTGCACTTGAGTCCTCGCACCCTTTTCCCTTGTCTGTGACGTGACAATATATGGACATCATAATATGTTATTAAAGCTAGACTACACAAATGAACAAAACATAAAATTAAAATAAAATTAAGTAAATTAAGTATAAAATATTATACTTAAATAAAATATAATTAAGATAACTTTGTTTTGGCGCTGTAAATAACATTTTATAGTGGTGTGATAAAGTGAAATCAGTTTCCAGCAGAGAATTTTTTTTTCCAAGAGGTTTTTTATAATTTTTATTTATAATGTATTGGCTATTAATAAGCGATGTATGGGTGATGATTTGAAAATGGTTCAAGTGTGGATTTGATTTGGTAGCCGCCTACTGTTATAATTTGTGTGTATTGAATACCTAATGTGTTTTAATTTTAAAAAGTTGGGCAGGCCCCATATTCATTAGCTTAATTTTTAATACCAATGGCAAAAAGCTGTTTTGAATCACTTTGCTGGGGTCAAAAAGTGTTGTGTTTGAGGGCTCAAATATATTTGATTTGGGGGCCTTTGGGCCAAAAAGGTTGAGAACCATGTTAACTTCATGTGAATATTATTATTTTATTTAATGTTGTTTTGTAATCAATTCCCCAACTAAATTAAGAAACTAAAAGAAAGACAGAAACTAGAGGGGCTTTTTAAAATTTGATTTATGATGACAGTGGTGCTATATAGCACCTTAACCACCCTAAAGAACCGCTGAAGAACCACTGAAGAACCTTCTTTTTTTTTTAGAGTGAATGAGCAAAAAGTTAATTTATTTGCGTGTCTAGTTTGTGCTGTAATATTTGTAAAAAAAAATAAAAAATAAAAAAATAAGATCTGCATCTAGCCTTCATTATGTGTACACAATTAAGTCATTATTATCAAACTAAAGAAACCACTACATTTATTGGAGTCCTAATGGTTTATACTGGTGTCCAGTAGATATCAACATGTAAACTAAAACTTGCCAAAAGTGTTCTATTGGTCCTTAATGGTATCCAATAGACAATGCATGCCACCAATAGAAGAAATCAAATTACCAATAGAGACCCACTAGAACCATTACAGTTTCCATTAAAACTAATAAAGACAAATAGGCATACACATGGCACCAATAGAAGAAAGCAAATTCCCAATAGAGACCCACTAGGACCATTACAGTTTCCATTAAAACCAATACAGTTTCCAATATAACCATTAAAACCATTACAAATTCTGTGATGGTTTCTATTGTTTTTTTCAGCAGGGTACTCACTTGTATCGCATCTTTTTTTTCCTCCTCGAGAGATGTATAATCTTTGGTTCCCTTTCGAGAGAGGTTCCTCGTATTACGTATGGGAAAAACTCCTTTTCTCGAGAATGTGAAGCAAAACTTTTAATAAAGGTATCTATGTAAAGCGCAGTGAGCTGCACGGCCATAGCCCAGCGCGAGGAGCGCTCTGATTGGCCGGGCTGCGGCAACTGCAGGAACCTATGGTGAGGCGGCTGAGAGGAACGAACCAATGGGGGGCGTTCCAGAAGCCCGCCGAAAAAGGTGCTTATATTTGCATACAGGAGGCTATATAAGACCCTAATTCGCCATAGGTGTCAGATTTTATCTCCTTCAGCGATACCTTCGCTGGTCTCCGGAAGAAGCACCGCCGTTGAAAAGGCACCAGCGGAACCTGCAGCTGAGGACGACGGACTCCCTCTCCGCCTTCTCTGCCGTTCCAGCTACGCCATCCGGCGTTATATATCCTTTAAACTGTGTCTATGTTGAGTGTTATATGTGTTTGTGTGTGTGTGTTGCCGCTGCAACGCCACTTCTAGAGCTTACAGGCTTGTTCTACTCGAGGACTCTCTCGTTCCGCCGCGTCGTTAGCGCCGCGGAAAGACGGAGCTCTTCTCACTCTCCCTCTGCTCTCGTCCCGTCGCGCTGAATAGCGCCGCGGAAAGAGAGAATGTTAGAGGACATGAGCACACTCAAGCCGAAGCTCTCTTCACTCTGCCGCCGCCGCGGCTCTTCTTCCGCCGCTGCCACAGAGTTGTTCCCACTCTTCTCTCATTCCGTCGCGCTACAGCCGCGGACAGAGAATACTAGAGTGAATAGGCGAACTCGAGCCGAAGCTCTCGTCACTATACCGTCGCGCTGAGGAGGCGCCGCGGACAGACGGAGTTTTTTCCTCAGTCTTCCTCTTCTCTAGTTCAGTCGCTCTATCGCCGCGGACAGAGAATACTAGAGTGAATAAACAAACTCGAGCCGAAGCTCTCGCCGTGCTAGAAGCGCCGCGGACAGAGTTTTACCTCACGCTTCCAATTCTCTCGTCCTGTCGCTCTATCGCCGCGGACAGAGAATACTAGAGTGAATAAACAAACTCGAGCCGAAGCTCTCGCCGTGCTAGAAGCGCCGCGGACAGAGTTTTACCTCACGCTTCCAATTCTCTCGTCCTGTCGCTCTATCGCCGCGGACAGAGAATACTAGAGTGAATAAACAAACTCGAGCCGAAGCTCTCGCCGTGCTAGAAGCGCCGCGGACAGAGTTTTACCTCACGCTTCCAATTCTCTCGTCCTGTCGCTCTATCGCCGCGGACAGAGAATACTAGAGTGAATAAACAAACTCGAGCCGAAGCTCTCGCCGTGCTAGAAGCGCCGCGGACAGAGTTTTACCTCACGCTTCCAATTCTCTCGTCCTGTCGCTCTATCGCCGCGGACAGAGAATACTAGAGTGAATAAACAAACTCGAGCCGAAGCTCTCGCCGTGCTAGAAGCGCCGCGGACAGAGTTTTACCTCACGCTTCCAATTCTCTCGTCCTGTCGCTCTATCGCCGCGGACAGAGAATACTAGAGTGAATAAACAAACTCGAGCCGAGGCTCTCGCCGTGCTAGAAGCGCCGCGGACAGAGTTTTACCTCACGCTTCCAATTCTCTCGTCCTGTCGCTCTATCGCCGCGGACAGAGAATACTAGAGTGAATAAACAAACTCGAGCCGAAGCTCTCGCCGTGCTAGAAGCGCCGCGGACAGAGTTTTACCTCACGCTTCCAATTCTCTCGTCCTGTCGCTCTATCGCCGCGGACAGAGAATATTAGAGTGAATAAACAAACTCGAGCCGAAGCTCTCGCCGTGCTTATTCTACCGCCGCCGTGCTGAAGCGCTGCGGACAGAGAATACTAGAGTAAGTTAGACGAGCGAGCTCGGGCTGTTGGGTATGTCAAGAACAATGTCGCTGCAGCGCGCGCTTACTGCCAAGGAAGTTGTAATGGCTGCCTTGTCATGATAGCGCGCGCCCCTTCCACAGCGCGTTGCTGACTAGAGCGCGGCTTACGTCATAGCACGCGCTCACTGTCAGAGCATAAGGGCGTCGGAAAATGGCTGCCAAGCTAAGCCCTTTTTTCACTCTATCACTTCCAGTCCCCTTTATTCAGGCGGCTGGAAAGGTTTTTACACTGTAGACAAAGTGTCCACTACACAGTGTGCACCCCTACATAAGCACTGTTAATTCAGCCTCACAAAATCACAAATAAATCCCGCCGCGGCCGGATTACACCATATAAAGTCAACTAGCCTGTGGTCAAACACGCTTGTCTGCATGCGCGCTTTCAGTCTAGACTAGAGCATAACGGCATTGTGGAATGGCTCACATACCACCCGCACTTCCTTACATTCTCCCAGTTCCCTTAAGTTAAGTGACTGGAGATGAAATATTGCAGTCAACTAGCCTGTGTTAAACACGCTCGTCTGCACACTATGCTGTGTGCGTTTACCCCTGTGGATTTGCTCACTGGTTTGCACCGTGGGTATTCTACGTAGGTTGTGCGCCACTGCACATTGTTTACACTACACACAAAAGAGCTTTCTATGTAGGAAATGTGCCCACTTTACAGTCTGCACTCCTGCACCCAAGCACTTTTCACAAAGTTCACTCTCGCACACACAATATAAATGTGAGGCGTGCGCCCACTGCAAAGCCTGCACCGCCAAAACTAACACTATCCCCACAGTGTTACAAGCAGTGTTACAGCACAAGCAACCCGGCTAACAGGCCCCTATTACTAAGCGGCCAGCCCCCGAATCTAATTCAACCCCTGGCTTTACGAGCCCAGGCCTGGCAGGCCATTCCTGGTATATAATATTGGGTGTTGAACATATAAAACGAGGTTCTCGCTACAGTTTTGCTCGCAGACCCCGCGATTCAAGCCGTGGTCGAGCCCTCTGTAAGAAGCAGTGTCAGTCACGTGCTTCTCGCTGAGGCATTGAGACTGTTAAAGGAGAGAGCGGCGAAAACAGTACACCCGACGCTAGCGAGTCAGGTTTTTACTGTCGCTAATTCCTCATGCCGAAAATGGGTGGCGGTCTCAGGCCCATTTTCCAGGCATCTGAACAAAGCACTTATGACACGCTCGTTTCAAGGTGCTGACGGTGAAACAAATCCTCGCGCACATTCGCCCCGGGGATTGGGTTTTCTCAATAGATCTGAAAAATGCACACTTCACGTTACGATAACCCCCCACCCCCACTACAGGCCATTCTTGAGATTCGCCTTCGAGGGGCAGGCTTATCAGTACAGTCATTGTCATAGACTCAAGACTTACGGCATAAGAACCGTGCATGGCTAAGCCTGTGTTAGCCTGTCTCCTTTTATGGGCAGAGCACAATCTGAGCTCCCTAAGGGCGGCTTACGTGCCAGGTATTCTGAATCAGGGTCTGGACATGTTATCCAGAGGACCCATGTCCCCAGGGGGATGGTACCTTTACCCGCAAACAATTCAGCTCGCACAGCACACGCTGCCCAATATTTTTTCTGCAAACGCAGGGATGCCCTGGCCCATGTTGGCCCAGACTCCCTCTATATGTTCCCTCCGATCGCGATCCAGCTGCAGCCTGTGCTTTTTAATAGCCCCACTTTGGAAGAACCGCACATGGTTCCCCATACTGTTTCAGCTGTCAGACACAGCCCCATGCCTATTCTGCCAATGAAAGGGAAGGTCTGGCATCCCAATCCCGAGCTGTGGGCCCTCCACGTATGGCCCATCAACGGTATCCGGGAACCTCTCTGACAAGTTATGAACACTATTTCGGAAGCTAGAGCCCCTGCTATCTGGCAGCTCTGCTTTGAAGTGGTCAGTGGTTTTCTAACCAATGTGCTACGCGAAACATCGACGCACACTCATGCGAACTGGCGGAACCGCTCGCTTTCTCCAAGGGCTAATGGATGCGGGTCGTCCCCCCTCCATACTCGGGGTGTGTGTCTCCGCCATAGCAGCTAGCCACGCTCCGATCGCGGCACATTCACTAGGGAAAAGTGATCTTATTGTGTGTTTTCTTAAAGGGGCCAGGAGATTCAGCCCGCCTTGCCCCTACCTCGGTCCCTATTTGGGACCTCGCCATGGTTTTGGAGGCCGTGAAGGGTTCCCCCTCCTAACCACTTCAGAACACGAGCTTGAAGCACATATCACTCAAAACCGTTTTTCTGCTGGCTGTGGCCTCGGTTAACCGAGTGGGTGGCTTACCTGCACTCTCCGTGAGCCCTTCCTGTCTTGAGTTTGGGTCCAGCAACTTCAAGGTTGTGCTCAAACCGAGGCATGGTTTTATGCTGAAAGTGCTATCAACCCCTTCAGTATGCAGGTCTTTGCACTGCTTAACCCGCGTCTCAGAGAGAATAAGACGCAAACCTATTCTGCCCAGTCAGAGCATTGAGATTGTATCTAGAGCGCTCCGCCCCCTTCAGGCAGTCGGATCAGCTCTTCATTGCTTCGGTGGCCGCACTAAAGTTTGTGCTGTCATGAAACAGTCTCTCACACTGGATAGTGGATGCAGTCCCACTAGCATATAGGTCCAGGACCTAACCTGTCCTACAGGCATTTAAGCCCACTCCTCTAGAGGCATGGCCTCATCTTGGGCTTGGTCGTGTGACATTTCTTTGGAAGATATCTGTGCGGCGGCAGGCTGGGCCTCTCCGTCCACTTTTATCAGATTCTACAAGTTGGAGGTTCCAGCTCTACAAGCAGGGCTTCTCTCCATCTAGGCTCTATCTTGACCCTGGCAAACAGATTGCCTTACATTTTGGCCTGTACACATTAGTCCTTAAGCACTATTCATTCATCATAAGATCCGACTATGTCCGATCAGCTGTTCAAACGAACCGACTCTTCCGGTTCTTCATTCCCCTTATAAGCCGCCTCTGTCGGTGTCTCGGGGGTTTATAACATGTGCTTTGGGTATACTGGGTCAGTCAGCACACACGGCGCTTTACATTGTGTTCCCATACGTAATACGAGGAACCTCTCTCGAAAGGGAACGTACTCGGTTACTTTCGTAACCTCGGTTCCCTGAGAGAGAGGAACGAGTATTACGTTCCGTGCCGTGTTTATGCTTCTCAGGTATCGCTTCAGTCGATCTTAAAACCTGACACCTATGGCGAATTAGGGTCTTATATAGCCTCCTGTATGCAAATATAAGCACCTTTTTCGGCGGGCTTCTGGAACGCCCCCCATTGGTTCGTTCCTCTCAGCCGCCTCACCATAGGTTCCTGCAGTTGCCGCAGCCCGGCCAATCAGAGCGCTCCTCGCGCTGGGCTATGGCCGTGCAGCTCACTGCGCTTTACATAGATACCTTTATTAAAAGTTTTGCTTCACATTCTCGAGAAAAGGAGTTTTTCCCATACGTAATACTCGTTCCTCTCTCTCAGGGAACCGAGGTTACGAAAGTAACCGAGTACGTTTTAACGTAAACGTTTTATATTACAACGCCACCTGCCGTTAACAGCTTGAACCTCATATTACTAAAATAACGCAAGAAACACAGCAAGGGCCTTTTAATTATTATACTATACTTATTTGCGTTAAGGCATATAGAGCCGGGGTTTTTTAAACCCTTGAAACCATTTGTGTATGTCTCCCTGACTCCCTTATCTAACACCTGATTCAGGGGGTGGAAATGACACTAAAAAAGTTGTTTGCCAACCGCCTTAAAAGAAAGAAGAAGAGGAAGAAGAAGAACACCTGATTCAACTCATCAGCTCAAAATGCGCAGTGCTGGAGTACAAGACGGGTTTAAAACCCCGTATTAGAATACTCTTTTAATAGATAGTTTAGTCCTCTGCTTTAACCAGTAGAGGTCGTTAGTTTGGCAAGGACCCCTGAGAATGAACTTCCGGGATGTAATGTACGCCGATTCATGTTTTCGTGCATTTCTAGGTGAATAAGTCTATAAAACAAGCCTATGAGGGATTCATCAACAGTCAAAAAAGTGATCTAAAGACTTACACTGACCGTTCATAAACTCGCATATTTATGGATGACACTTCATTCCCAGTCGTTGGTGTTGTGATTGCCGTTGTGTCTAGTTTTATCAATGGGTCCACGTTTGTACTCCAGAAAAAGGGGATACTGCGAGCCCGCAAATCAGGTATTTTAACATCAGACCATCAGTCCCAGAGAAAAGTTACACATCCTGTCCAGATGTATTTAAAGTATGATCTGTGTCACCAAAGGTGGAACTTACCTGGCTGACTGTGTGTGGTGGTCTGGTACACTTGCAAGTGAGTTATACCTCTATATCTGCTAATAAATCTAAACTAATGTCAATAATGGTAGTTTAAATTGTGTATTAATGTTTTTTTTTTTTTTTTAAGTGATTGTGGGACAAATAGGAAATTTTCTGGCATACAATGTTGCCCCGGCAGTTGTGGTCACTCCCCTTGGAGCCCTGGGTGTCCTGTTTGGGTGAATTTCTTTATTATATTAAGAATGCAGTAGTCTGGGCAATCTCAAAATAAATATTACAGCAAAAACAATTTCAATCAGCATATTAGAGCATCTTTATTGTGACCTGGAGTGATTTTGTCTTTCCATCATTAATCAGGGCTGTTCTGGCATCCTGGATCCTTCAGGAACATCTCAATCTCATAGGGAAACTTGGCTGTGCTTTGTGCTGTTGTGGTTCAGTTGTGCTCATCATTCACTCACCCAAGTCTGAAAATGTTACATCAAGAGCAGAACTAGAGGAAAGACTGATGGACCCAGGTATGATAAACATGCCCGGTGGAGCCATAATCCATCTATTTTCAATGGCAGCCTGGTGGTTAAAGGGATAGTTCACACAAAAATGAAAGTTCTGTCATCATTTACTCACCACCATGTAGTTTCAAAATTGTATTACTTTCTTCTGTGAAACTGAAAATATGTTGCGAAGAACGTTGTTTTTCGCAAACACGGATTTCTTACCAGCATTATTCAAAATATTGTGTTCTGCAAAAAAAAGACACAAAAAAAAGATAAGTTATACATGTTTTGAATTGGAACAACATTAGGGGGAGTAAATGATGACAGAATTTTCATTATTGGGTGGACTATCCCTTTAAGAATAAGGGCCGATAACACAAAACTGAACTGAATTGCAAAGTTATGGAAATCATCTATTGTACTTTTGTGCAAATCACTTAACGGCAGATTTTTCCAAAGGGGCTATTCCTGCAAATAGGTTGCTTTGGTTCAGAATTGTCTTTTTTTCTAGTCTGTTTAATCTGGCCTGTATATAAATGTAATAATGTTTATACAACCATATATTATGTATACACAAACTTTTATGTTAGTTTGCGATTAATCGATCTGACAGCACTAAAATACATAGATGCTGAATAAAAGACTTTTGTTTTCTCTTAAAACAGTTCTGCTTAATTATCATTATATTAATTGATGTGTGGAGGAATGAACTTAACTCACTCTCATATATTGTACCGTACCATATTTCTGATCTTTTCATTCATGTTTCAGTGTTCCTGGTGTACATCTCACTGGTGGTCTTATTACTGATCATACTGATCGGTTGGCTGTCTCCAGCTCACGGAAAATCCAACATTATGGTATATGTGGGCATCTGTTCTCTCCTTGGGACTTTTACTGTGCCCAGCAGCAAAGGCCTGGGACTGGCGGCTCAGGAGGCCTTCAGTGGAACACCTACCGGTGATGGCAGAGCACTTTACCTCTTCCTGGGGTTGCTGGGAATTCTTGTAGTCAGTATTCTGATCCAGTTCACCTTTATCAACAAAGCCTTGGAGAGCTTTAGCTCCAACATGTTTGAGGCAATTTACTATGTGACTTTTACCTCATGTGTCATCATGGCCTCCGCTATTCTTTTCAGGGAATGGACAGCACTCTGCATTGTGGATTGTTTGGGTATTCTGTGTGGTTTTATCACAGTATCTGTGGGTGTTGCCTTATTACGCATCTCTCAAGAAGCTAAACTTGCTTGGAGCCAAACCAAAGCTAAAGAGGACTAGCTCATGAGTAGCTACATATTTTTAGTTATTTAGTTATTTTTAATCAATAACTGACAGGGTTGTTTTCACAAACAAAGATCGGATATGATGTGTGAATTGCAAATCACTGCAAATCAAAATAAGGGTGAAGTCCTATAACATTTTATAGATTGGATTATATTCATGAAAAAATTATGCATCAATTTTAACCTGCTAATAAAAACACTTTTAATTGCTTGATTGATGATTTAATGTAATAATATCAAATATATAATACATTTAATTGCCTATTGGAAATCAAAAAAATCATTCATTATAAGAAATGGTTCTCTTGGTCTAAAAAAATTCATTTTTTGTAAATAAATATTTGATAAGGTAAATTATATAAAGTATTAACGCTACTTTGTATAAAAATAAACACTGGGAGGACTTCCGTCTAGAATAATTATATGGTAACAGTTCTGGTCAGTCTACCATCAATAATTTAATGTAATTGTAAGCATGGCAAGATGACGGCCAGCAGGGGCTGTTTTTCTTACCTGTTGTAGACGTCAATTGGCTTCCTAGTCGATGTTAACTACTTCATCCTGATCCAGTCCCACCAGAGAACGGAAATCATCTCAATCCCAGAGTAAGTTGTGTGTTATTTTTATGTATTCCAATAGGGACATTTCTAGTTGTCTAGTTTACCCTTTTATCGTTCTGTGGTTGCGAGTTGTGGCCGGGTGAAAACCCGACCCGAAAGAGTTTGTGCTTGTACAATTTATCGATGTTTATATATTTTCATATATGTTAATAACATACTGTACCTATCTAGTTATACTTACAACAACGTTACATGTTGTTACATGTACAAGTGACAAGAGAGATTCCTTTATATCTGGTTTATTAGCACCTGTCTCAACGTTTGTATGTGCAACCAACTACTGTACGTCACTAGCTTAACATAAAGCACTCAAACACTTTTTATATTAGGAGGGGGGGTACGATTTAATTAATTTATTTAAAAAAAACACAAGTTTTCACTTTACATTTGGTTACAATGTTTTAACGCATGAAGGAGGACTTATAGGGACGTAGTACGTCAAAGACCAATCAAAATAGTGGTTCCGCACATGCGCACACGCTTCTACTTTCCCTGTACTGCTGGGAGTCCAACTTGCCTCTAATCGGCTCTTTCGAACAATTCATTTAAAAGAATCAGTGCATTCGGTGATTCTGTTACGTCAAGACGTTTTGCTGCATCATGTGAAAATCTAACCCATTTAGATTTGCAAATTGTATATTGCTAAATATTAATTTACATTCCAAAGTGTTGATAAAATCATACAATACATTCCAAAACATATTTTTCAATAATATTTTATTTATAACATCCCTACCACACTCAGATCACTCCAAATGCTCTTATGCTGCAGTTCTCTCCTATCGGAATTATTAAGAAAAGTGGACATAAACGCCCAAGTCATAATTTGAACGCAATAACTCGTAATCACGAGTTCAGAAGTGGGAAGTAGGAAATATCAGATAGTGAAGGTAGCAAATACCATAGATAGCCTACGTATATCTATGGCAACTACTATAAGTTCACTTATCTGCTGTATACATCTATGGCAAATACTATCAGTTCACTCATCTGCTCTCGGATCAGTAAGAGTCGAAGGAGAGAATTTTCGGTTCAATGAGTCGGTGGCTAGAGAAACTATATATCGAACCGAATCAGATAATTGAATTAGTTTTTCTAATTAATCAATAATTTTATTATTATTAATCTGTTATTGTTCCTTGATAAATTTCACCATCATTGTAATAAATTCAACCATCATATGCCCTGTATTGTATTTTGAATTTCAGCCCTTTGAAAAATACATTATTTTTCTGTGAAAAGTTATTTCATCTTCAAAGAACTTTAAAGGGATAGTTCACTTTTAAATTAAATTTTGATATGTTTTAGCTTACCTCATGGGCATCCGAGATGTAGGAGTATTTGTTTCCCCAGTAGTTTCAATTTCGATCATTTTAGGTCAAACCGTTCTTGTCTGTGTCTCAGGTCTATGGTCACCACCTCAAAGAGCATACACAGAGAAGTCCAAATTAAACAATCCCCCATCGTAAGTACACACTAATGGCCTAAGACACGTAACGAGCGGTTTGTGTGAGAAAACGAACAGTATTTATATCGTTTTTATCTCTTGAACAAATACTCCTACATCTCAGATGCCCACGAGGTAAGCTAAAACATATCAAAATTCAATTTCAAAGTGAACTATCCCTTTAAAGCTCTTAAGACGGTGGATGTTTGCTGCCCTTTTAATGTATTTTAAGATAATATAATGCAATAATTTATATTAGTAATGTTAAGTAAAATTTACTCGTATTATATATTTTTATTATTAATTATTTATTTTATAATTGGTACATTTCATTTCTAGTTATATTAGCAGTTTGATAAATGGATTGAATCCAGGTCAATTTATGGACGAATTGTTCAGACCGAGTTTTCGCGAACCGGTTCAACTGAGTGTTTGAAAAGATCCGACCCAAGAGAACGATTCGCTCACGAATCGCACGTCGCTGCCGTGTAGGTGGAGCTGCATGGGTTCGCGTCAACATCGCGTCTGAATTTCATGGTCGCAAGAAAATGTGAAAGTCAAAACCGTGAAATCTCTGTGCCCGGACACGATGTCGAGCTGATCGCTGGAATTCAACCAGGTATTCTGAATGACTTCATAACCTCTGTTAGCCACGGGTGTGTTTTGCTGTGAATTATGAAGCTAATTGGCTAGGCTATCCGGCTGGGGCTGGCTGTATGAATAAGGCAATTGTCATAATGTTGTCATCAAGAAAATATCGCCTAATGTCGCGAAAACCAAATGCTAACCCTTAAGAGATTGCTGGTTTACACTTGGGTTAAATGGACATAGGATGTTGTACCGCTGTAAAGTTTGCTGGATCAGCTGTATGCTCATGTCTCGCGCCTTAAAGGGATAGTTCACTCAAAAATAAAATTATCTCATTAAAATTCTGGCCTTGTTTGAAACAAACCTGAAACACTTCTTCCGCGAATACGCATATAGATGCACAGTGAAAATCTCAGGCACCATTCACTTTCATTGTATGAAAGTTATGGACGGGGAAAAAGTCTCTAGGATAAAACCTTGATCTCTGCTGATAGCATTCATTCCCTTTAAGTCAACATGTGTAATAGGACTTCGAGCCGGCAGTGGACAGTCACTTCCTGTACTGGTGATGTCATCTAGTCACTTATTGTGCATTACACGCACTGTTATTTTCATTCTCCTTCTGAGCAGTGTGTGTGTGTGTTGATATGAATGAAATCGATCTTGTGAGCTGTAATGTGTGTAGTGTTTCTCATAAAAATGGTATGACAGTTTTATCCCTTTCTTGGAACACATTGGATCTTATTTACATAATTATGATACATATTTATTTCTTTATTTCCAGGCTCTGCATTTGGCCAGGATTGTTCCTCTGGACTGAAACTTTGGTGCGTGTATGTCAATGTGACGAGAGGAAACTCTCCCGACGACACAATGGGTCAAGACAGAGGAAAGTACGATTTCTACATAGGCCTTGCTTTGGCAATAAGCTCAAGTATATTTATCGGTGGTAGTTTCATCTTAAAGAAGAAAGGACTCCTTCGACTGGCCAGAAAGGGCTCGATGCGGGCAGGTATGTTTCTCTCTGTAAGCTTTTTATCTAATGGTGTTAGAAAAATATACACAGATTTGCCAGAGAGGTTTAACTGGTATGGGTGGGAACATTTTTGAGAATTTTCTTTTTAAATTCAGACACACCTGCTCAGTAGCTGTCACTGTTAAGCTTAAAGGTGCAGCACATTACAGATCACTTGCCACACACTTTTTTATAAATCATTAACTCTGTTTCCATGTCATTGACTTCACCATACTGAGATATTTAACCCTTTATGGACTTTTTAAATAACTCAAGTTTTTTTCAAACTTGTTTTTGATTAAATAAGGTTTTTAAAAAAAACATGTTTTGTGTTATAGTTGAATTCAAATTGTTCAAAATGATTTGTCATGGATAAATACCACATCATGGAATACATATTTAGTGCATAGAGTAGTAGTCTACGTTCCATTGCACGGTATTAAAGAGTTTTTTTTATTTTATTTTTTTATATATATATATATTTAACATAGTGAAATTACACATTATAGGTTTTTTTTCTTTAGTATAAAAAACTAAAAAACTAAAATTAAAAAAAATGTTTTTAATTTAAATGAATCTATAGTGTGATTACAAAAGAACAATCAACCGAAAATGCACAGTGAAAATACATTTTAAAAATGTTTATTACACTTCTGATAATTACCCATAAATGGGTATTCTAAGGTACCTCCATTTTTTATATTTTACCATTTATAGTAAAAGTTAATGTACTATAATGTATGATATTGTTAGGTCAAAGATGTATATGACACTAACATTTATAAAAACTGATTTGTGGATATAGTTGATTTTGTTTTAAACAAAGTAGTAGTCAACTGTTTTTAACATTGACATTAATAAGAATTATTAAGACTGGAGGAGTAATGATGCTGAAAATTCAGCTTCGCCATCACAGGAATAAATGACATTTTACCACACAGTAAAATAGAAAACAAATAGAATATATTTGTATTTGTTTTATTGAGTTTTTATTAAATAAATGCAATTTTGAGTATGATACTTTTTTTTCTGTGTTCTATAATGTGGAGGGTTAACGGAATACTGCATCTCTGTTTAACATCAATACAAAGTAGTGTTGGCAAACTGATTTTAGTTCTGCGCCGTGACAGTTACAGAAATGTCTGGGGGATTATAATGTTTGAACCAAGTTGTCATCAATGAGTTTTTTTCAATGTTGATATCTAGAAAGTACGGTGGCAGATATATGATATTCAATGCAATTTAATTTGAGAAAGCATGACACCAAATTTCTGACAGTATATTGAATTAGATTGAATATTAATCAACTTGTTTACTAGGGCAAGGAGGTCATGCATACTTAAAAGAATGGCTTTGGTGGGCTGGCTTGTTATCAAGTAAGTGACACAGAGTAAACAACTAATATTCACCTTCAAGGCAAACTTGAAGCAGCTGTTTACATACAGAATATATTTATCATGTTTGTGGGTGAGCTGCTTGGAAGTAACTATTTTCTTTCTGTCTATTTTGACAGTGGGTGCAGGTGAAGCTGCCAATTTCGCGGCATATGCCTTTGCTCCCGCCACCCTCGTCACTCCTCTCGGGGCTCTCAGTGTGCTAGTCAGGTTTGTCAACCTTTCATGAATTTCTCATGTTGATGTCATCCTGTTTATTGTTAATGTGCAAATAAATGTTATTGGTACAGGAGGTGGATAAAGAATTGTAAAAATGCAGGGTTTTTTTTTTTTTGCAGGATGTTATTTTCACCCTGAAAACTAAAGTGTGATTCATGAGTGGTTTAGCGTTTGTGGTTTCCTTTTTATGTTTTGTAAACCAAGTACAAGCGTAGTAGTTGCTACATCTCTAAATGCTTAATGTCAACGGTATTATCTTCTCAAACGGACAAAATCAGCTACAACACAATGTTCACACTTTATTCACCATAAACTTCTAAAGGGGTTTCATGTAGACTATAAGACAAAAAGTAAAATAAGCTCAAACAAATGACCAAAAATAATTTTGAATTCATCCCCTTAATAACAGATTTTTTTATTTGGAAGAACAAGGGTTCCACGCTTCTTGGAAAAACCTGGATATATGCTTAAACATAAGATTTTTAGTCCGGGAAAAAGTAATTTTTTCAAGTAATGCTGTAAGTAAATGTAAAAAAATCATTATATAGTAAGTCATGAAAACCTAGACAATTGTAAATTAATTTGTTACAAAAAAAGATCATAATGAATAGCCATAATTGGGTTGCACTTTATTTTACAGGATGTGTACTTGCATGCTCTTACAGCGTACTTGCCTAAGAAAAATACTGGGTGATATAAAGTAACTACAGTGATTAGGTTTAGGAGTTGGTTCAGGGTTAGTAACTAGTTATTACCAAGATATTGTAATTACTGTATTAAGTGCATTGTATGGACTGTAAAATAAAGTGCTACCCATAACTGTAGTATCTACTTTGTTACAAAGTACAGGTTCTTTAAATATTTCTACTTAGTACTCAAGAATTCTAAAAAATATTATAGGCATAAGTCAGTAATGGGTCATAACTTGGACTTTGGGTTTCAGTTCAGGAATAGTTCTGTCATTTCCTCATTATGACATGAGGGTGAGTAAGTGAAGACTACCCTTTAAGGTGATTAAGTTTAATGTTTGCCTGTTTTTGCAGTGCGGTATTGTCCTCGTACTTCCTGACAGAGAGGTTGAACCTGCACGGAAAGCTTGGCTGTCTGCTCAGTATCCTGGGTTCCACTACCATGGTGATACATGCACCTCAAGAGGAAGAGATCGACAGCCTGAAAGACATGGCCAAAAAACTGGTTGATCCAGGTAAACTGACATGTAAAGACAATGACGACTCTCCTGGAATGTGATTCAGCATTGCCGATAGAAACAGCTTGTGGAGGAGCTGAATTCAGCTATTGTAGTATTAATATGCATTGCTGTTGTCTGGATAAGAGAAAATTATTAGTTACTTAATTATTAGACTTAATATGAGTTACACAATTGTTCAAAAGTTTAGGGGGCAGGCAGTAAGAATATTTGAATGTTGAAAAAATAAGTCTCTTGCAATGCAAGCTTGTTTCCATTCAAATAAAACATTTTAAAAGGTAATTGTGACTTTTTATCTCACAATTATAAGTTTACATCTCGCAATTCTGACGTTTTCTCACATTTGCAAGCTATAAAGTCAGAATTGCGAGATATAGCCAGAATTGCACGTTTTAAAGTCAGAGTTGCGTAATATAAAGTCAGATTTGCCAGACATAGTCAGATTGCGAAAAAAAAATAATTCTGTGATGAAAACGAGCTTCTATAGTATCTTATGCTTACCAGGGCTATATTTATTTGATCAAAAATACAAATAGTAATATTGTTAAATACTATTAAAATCAAAGATGTCATGCAATTTAATGCATCCTTGCGGAATAAAATTATGAATTAATTTTTTTACTGACCCAAAACTTTTGAACGACTGTGCACATACATGTTTACATTGTTAAAACAAATGTTTCTCTTAAAGGTCCACTAAAGTTGCCTTGAAACGCGTCGCATTATTCAATGTGTTGACGTGATTTCCTCTGAAACAGGGGCTGTTAGCAGCCCCTCCCCTTTTTTGAAACAGCCACTAGAGTTTCATTAATATACAGTTTGATTAGAGCCTTTCTTTTTTGTAAAGCCAGTTTCCTCTAACCGTTTATCATAATCTCCTCCATAACGCTTTGAAATACAGTATTCTGTGCAGAATTCAAATGGGTCCATCCGATATGTTTGTTCTCTGCGCCGACTCGCGCATATGATCCGTGTTGCGCTCTCGTGTCTCTAGTCAACGGCTCTGGTCTACACTGTGTGTGCTCTGCTGCGGTGTGTGAAACTAACGTAAAAACAGACTTCATTTGCCTCAAATGAAAGCAAATTTACGCTGAATCGTTTCCTATCACATAGCACGCTATATATATGTGCTGTTCACCTAGCCTGGATGCCCACGACATTTTTAGGTTGGGCGGTTCGGTCTGACCTCGATCCATAGAGGAGTAATTATCCCCGAACAGAAACTGTTTAGACCAATGAAATCATCAGGGCGGGCTTTAGACGATGACGGACAGATTCATGCGCGTCATCATGCACGTCATCAAAGGGGCTTGGATCCTATTTTTTCGAATCCTAAAAACTATAAAACTTCCATTTTGATTTCAGTGGGCCTTTAAGGGATTCTTTTGAAAGTGTTTAAAAAAATGCTGTATATAACTGACATTTGTCTTTTCTCTAGGCTTTGTGGTCTTTGCAACAGCTGTCATCATCACAGCTCTCATCTTCATCTTCGTAATGGGTCCACGCCACGGGCAGACCAACATCCTGGTCTACATCACAATCTGCTCTGTGATTGGTGCCCTGTCGGTCTCCTGCGTGAAGGGATTGGGCATCACCATTAAAGAGGCCATTGCTGGGAAGCCAGTGTTGCGAAACCCTTTGGCCTGGCTGCTGCTGCTGAGCCTGATCGCTTGCGTTAGCACACAGATCAACTACCTGAACAAAGCACTGGACATCTTTAACACATCTCTTGTGACGCCCATCTACTACGTGTTCTTCACCACCTCTGTGCTCTCCTGCTCAGCCATATTGTTCAAAGAATGGGAACACATGGGGACCGATGACATCATTGGGACGATGAGTGGTTTCATTACGATTATCGTTGGCATCTTCCTTCTGCACGCCTTTAAGGACGTTAACATCAGCTTGGCGACACTGGCTGTGTCCATCAGGAAGGACGAGAGGAACGGGCCGGTATTAAACGGCATGGCTGCTCACAACCACTCCAATTATGAGCTGCTCCATAATGATGTCACAGAGGACTTTGAAGACAGAGAGTCAGGATTGCCTTTCGACAGCGTCTCCAGAAGAAACGGCACTATGAGCGTCTCTTAGGTTCAAGGAGGAACCAATATGCAGCAGTCGCCTATGAAAATGTTAGGCTGCTCTATGGACTTTTAGCATTCTTCTTTTCAGATAAGATAAAACCTAAGACAATCAACTCTCAAAGCAAAAAAAACTCCAAAAGATGGACCAATCGATTGTACTAAGGGTTTTGTTTGCCTCTTTTTGTTTGTTTCAAGCTAGACTACATGGTAAGCGTCATCTCATTCCTCATGTAGCACTGTAAATATACAACTGTACGTTTTTAAGAGACTTTTGTTATATTTTATGTACAGATATCTGTATTTACATGCACTGTTTCTTTCTACAAAATCGGTAGTTGCTCTGACTTTGTAATAAAGACATCCAAGTGGAACGATGAAGAGACCATCAGTCTAAATCTAATTTAAAGGATAGTTTACTGAAAAATGAAAATCATCATTTACTCACCCTCATCACCGCATAGTCTTCTGAAGGCAACGTTCTCACAACCAGTCAGTGTTTTTTGAAAATTCGTAAATGAGGCAATACTGTGATTAAAATCACAACTTATTTAATTGGATGAATTCAAACATTACACACATATTTATTTAAATATGGCACATTTAACAAAACAATTAAAACAGTCCCCTGAAACATTACAATGAGTACACTAATATATATATTTTAAATTCTTTATGCATAAGGTCTGCATCCAATGCAGTGTTACGAGAAGAACATTCACATTGTCACGTACACACCTCTATCAGGCAATAGTCCCAAGTTTGTTTCATCTGTGGCATTTTGGGCATATGCAAGCTGTAATATTACATTTATATTGTTTGTATGTATAAAGGCTGTCAAAATGAATGCGTTAAAGCAAGCATTTTTTTAAAGCGTTAAAAATGTTTAACACAATATTAAAAAAAATCCTCATCCTTTGACTAGAAACATTACACTCACCTAAAGTATTATTAGGAACACCTGTTAAATTTCTCATTAATGCAATTATCTAATCAACCAATCACATGGCAGTTGCTTCAAAGCATTTATGGGTGTGGTCCTGGTCAAGACAACCTCCTGAACTCCAAACTGAATGTCGGAAACGGAAAGAAAGGTGATTTAAGCAATTTTGAGTGTGGCATGTTTGTTGGTGCCAGATGGGCCGGTCTGAGTTTGTCACAATCTGCTCAGTTACTGGGATTTTCACTCAACCATTTCTAGGGTTTACAAAGAATGGTTTGAAAAGGGAAAACATCCAGTATGCGGCCGTCCTGAGGGCAAAAATGCCTTGTTGATGCTAGAAGTCAGAGGAGAATGAGCAGACTAATTCAAGATGATAGAAGAGCAACTTTGACTGAAATAACCACTCGTTACAATCGAGGTATGCAGCGAAGCATTTGTGAAGCCACAACACGCACAACCTTGAGGCAGATGGGCTACAACAGAAGACCCCACCGGGTACCACTCATCTCCAATACAAATAGGAAAAAGAGGCTACAATTTGCACAACCTCACCAAAATTGGACAGTTGAAGACTGGAAAAATGTTGCCTGGTCTGATGAGTCTTGATTTCCGTTGAAACATTCAGATGGTAGAGTCAGAATTTGGCGTAAACAGAATGAGAACATGGATCCATCATGCCTTGTTACCACTGTGCAGGTTGGTGGTGGTGGTGTAATGGTGTGGGGGATGTTTTCTTGGCACAATTTAGGCCCCTTAGTGCCAATTGGGCATCGTTTAAATACCACGGCCTACCTGAGCATTGTTTCTGACCATGTCCATCCCTTTATGACCACCATGTACCCATCCTCTGATGTCTACTTCTAGCAGGATAATGCACCATGTCACAAAGTTCAAATCATTTCAAATTGGTTTCTTGAACATGACAATGAGTTCACTGTACTAAAATGGCCCCCACAGTCACCAGATCTCAACCCAACAGAGCATCTTTGGCATGTGGTGGAACGGGAGCTTTGTGCCCTGGATGTGCATCCCACAAATCTTCCTCAACTGCAAGATGCTTTCAGCACCGTGTTGAATCACTGCCATGTAGAATTAAGGCAGTTCTGAAGGCGAGAGGGGGTCAAACAGTATTAGTATGATATTCCAAATAATCCTTTAGGTGAGTGTATATGATCGCGCTCTTATTCATACAAATGCTTTTAAACCATTGACGTGCAACAAGACACAACTCAATGTGTGTGTTTGTCACAGGAGATTCACATGCCAGGCCTGTGACTCTCAAACACACACACGCACACGACTCGAGTCCACAGAAAGCCGCTTCAGACAGCGCTTGAATGAACAAAAACACGATTAGGCCAAAATTCCACCAAATAGTCTCAAATGAGTAACAGAAAGTCTTACATTAACTTTTTTTTTTCTTAAATAAAGTGGGGAAAATGGTATGCATGTCAGGTCTTAAAGTGACAGAAGCCTAATAAACTGGCTGTGATGTCAGTCATTCATGTTAATCAAAAAAAAAAAAAAAAAAAAAAACTCACTCTGCTCTTGACTGAATAGCTTAACTTGAAAAATGCCAGGCCTGTGACTCTCAAACACACACACGCACACGACTCGAGTCCACAGAAAGCCGCTTCAGACAGCGCTTGAATGAACAAAAACACGATTAGGCCAAAATTCCACCAAATAGTCTCAAATGAGTAACAGAAAGTCTTACATTAACTTTTTTTTTTCTTAAATAAAGTGGGGAAAATGGTATGCATGTCAGGTCTTAAAGTGACAGAAGCCTAATAAACTGGCTGTGATGTCAGTCATTCATGTTAATCAAAAAAAAAAAAAAAAAAAAAAAACTCACTCTGCTCTTGACTGAATAGCTTAACTTGAAAAATTATTAATCTATTTCCTACCTGTTAGACCTACCTAAAAATCTTAAAGCGCCGTTCACATGGTTACATGGAACAAAAATAACTATTTTGTCCCTTTTGGAAGGGCAAGTAAAAATCTGAACCGGTCTGATTGGGCCATTAGAAAACAAAACGACCCTAAGCTTTGAGCCCTGATAAATTAAAGGCACAGCTAAATATGACATTTATTAAAATGGGTTTATGTATAAATTGTTTCAATTCACTTAAATGTTAAAAATTATAGCTTTCAATGATACTGTAATGTTGAACAGGAAAAAAATCGCATTCACAGTCGCATTCACAAAAGGACACTATTAAACATATTTAAAATATACTGTCTTTGTTGTTTCTACATTCATTTGGAGATTAGATGTTAAATAATTAGAATATTTAAAAAACTGAAATTTACTTAATGTATGAAATGTTAATATCTTGCAATGTTATTTTGTTAAAAAAAATCCCCAGGTTATGAATAGCATTAACCCAACCAACTCTTCTCGTGGATTTCCAGTCCAACCTAATATTTATTTCCAAACACTTTCAGAATACACATTGTAAAGATTTTGCTGAGCTGGTTCAGGTGTTTGATTAGGGTTGAAGGCCTCTAGCAGATGCTTTTATATAGTGCTTATTTTTTATTTTCTTCTTTGGAGCCTTCAGAGTGAATAAACCCCATTGACTTTTTTTTTTTTTTTAAAGAAATAGCCAGAAAAACCAAGATTGATACATATTTATTGAATTAAAATCTGATTACATCATTCAAATACTAAAAGGCACGTTTACTGAGAGTAAAAACTTGGTTATGCGTAAAGTTTTATTCAGGATAATAGAAGAAGAAAAAATCTTGCATGCAATCATTCAACAACACCATATAGAAAATATACCATGGGTCTCTCACCACAGCAAAAGCTTAAATAATCAGTTGATAAAACCCACTTGGCCATTTCCAACCCTTTCCCACTTCTCTCCCCAAGTATAAAACATGAAAATGAGTAGTGCTGTGCTATCATTAACATATAAAAGATAAGTAATTTATCTATAATAAGGCACGAGTGTGTGTACAAAAAAAAATCAACCTGAAATACACTAAGTAAAACTGTTTGTCTACATCTTAAAACATATATTAGCCTAATTTACCAAAGCCTGAGACATGTGCAAAACCAATAATGGTACAAATGATTGGTGCATACCAAATCTCTCAAATAATCGCAAGGCAACTTACTGGCTCTGTGAATACTACAAGCTGGCATAAGAAAGGCTTCTAGAATGTGACGGTGAAACTGGTCCTAAACTTCAGGGTAAACTTGTCGCTAATGTTCCCCGCTGCCATCTTTTTCACTTCAAATTGGTGCAAACGTACGGCAGTCTCAGTTGCTGGCCAGCGACTGATGGATCGGAGGCTGAAAGCAACGGACATGTTCTACTGGCATGTTTTCGCCATCCCCAGACTTCAGGTACTTGTTCAAAATGGCAAAGATTTCGTCATTCAAAATCTGGAACTTGCGAATTCGTTCACCCATTTTCTTTAGAGGCTAAAGTAGGAGGGAAACGAATGGATTAGTTGGTGTCTTAATTGCAGAAGTTACATGGAAAACACACTGAACTCGTTGAGGAAAGCTCACCACGCTCTTGATGATCTCATCTTTGCCGTCATGTTTCTGCACCTTCAGGAGATGGTAGCTGAAGTCCAGGATATCGAAGCGTCTGTGCTGACCGAGTAATGTGATGATCATGCAACCGGCCCAGTTCAGACCATCTCCAAAACATTGCCTAGAAGAGTTTAAAAATGCTCAATCTTAATTTCATCGTAAACAGCTATTCTACATGATGAGAAAGACGGGTGATCAGTTTCCACTTACTCGACGGTGAACTCGTGAGCTCCCACCGGGATGCAGTACACAAACTGCATGGCGCTCCACAACCTGTGGAACTCCACACACTCGTCCACGTGCATCACGCCATTACTGGGCAACGGTCCGCGCCAGATCGGGTCGTCCAGATAACCACGGATGCGAGTCAGAATGACCTCGAACATGGAGAGACCGCAGCACAGTCGCTCTTTGGTCAGCAGGTCCCCCTCACGGGCAATGGCAATTTGCTGATGAGAGATTGTACAGGGTATTGATTCAAATCAGACCAGCACGGCTCATTTAAGTTCACATCAAGACACTACAGACTTTACTACAATTAAAAAACTGGCACAGTGCAACAGTTGGGGTTAAAAATCGTCATTTGTGTTTTACTGAAGAAGCAAACACACCTACATCTTGGATGCCCTCAGGGTAAGCAGATAAACATCAAATTTTTATTTTTGGGTGAACTATCCAAAATACATTTCTTAGATGCTGCCTTGCTTCCTGTTTGGTCTGTCTTTGACAGGAACTATTAAGGTGGTCTGGGGTCAAACACCAAAAGTTCATCAGTCATCATCTTGTACTTAAAGTATTTTTTGTTTATTTCACTTGCCTTAACGACTTCCTAAACATTCAATACAACCATGGAAGCAGATTTTTGCCAAATAAGGAAAATAATTATGCTTTGGTAAATCATAATTATGAGAAGTTATTCGATAGAAATCACAAT
Source organism: Pseudorasbora parva (assembly GCF_024679245.1). Lineage (NCBI taxonomy): Eukaryota > Metazoa > Chordata > Actinopteri > Cypriniformes > Gobionidae > Pseudorasbora > Pseudorasbora parva. The sequence goes on along the minus strand of NC_090183.1, from coordinate 34,089,191 downwards.
ACTGAACTCGCCATACGATATTGCGATAATCCCAGATATATGGTAGAAGGTTTTTGGTAAAAATATTTACGATTCTGAAGCTGAAATTACTGAATTCTTTTAGACGAATATGCTTGCACTCTGTCTGTCCCTGAATAGATATATTTTAAATAATGTAGGCCACTTTTTACACTCTTTACATAAGACATTTGGTATATTCCTCCATTAAATTATTATACATTATATTCAACATTACATATAGTATGACACTAAAACTCTGTAATATATTGTGACACTCCTAATGGTAACCCATACTCAGAATTTGTCCTCTGCATACAACACATCCAAATTAGTTCACAGTCACACACATTAGGTTATATATATATAGAGAGAGAGAGAGAGAGAGAGAGAGAGAGAGAGAGAGAGAGAGAGAGAGAGAGAGAGAGAGAGAGAGAGAGAGAGAGAGAGAGAGAGAGAGAGAGAGAGAGAGAGAGAGAGAGAGAGAGAGAGAGAGAGAGAGAGAGAGAGAGAGAGAGAGAGAGAGAGAGAGAGAGAGAGAGAGAGAGAGAGAGAGAGAGAGAGACTTATGTTATGAGATAAAAAGTCAATTTTCAAGTGACAAAAAATGTGCGTCCAAATTTCCAAATTTGCGTATTTATGCACTATTCCATGTCGATTTGTTGTATAAATAGTGCGAGTAGTGTGTTCACTGAAAATTCCAAAAAGAAAAAGTGCACTTTTAATACCTGGATGTTGCACTAAATTAACGGACAAAACTAAGTGTGGGATGTTGGACACTTCATGCACTCAATTGTCGGAGCTTTAATTGCGTAGCGGAGGAGGAGGGGTTATCAGGTGCTGAATGCTCCAATGCTGAATGCCAAAATAACCATATAAAACACGATTGAGTACATTATGCACTTATACGTCTATATTGCATCATTTGGGGGACAACTAACATCAAAATTTTGTCAAAAGAAGGGCAAATGGACAAAAGTCATTTTATCTCAAAAACCATGTTTTGCCCCCTTAAGATGGCAGAGATTGGTTTTGGACTATGAAAAGGCATTCGGTACAACAGCAGCATAAAAAGAAATCCCCAATGCCCTAATCGAAATACCAATTAATGTAACGAAAAGAGACTGATAATAGCGGTGTTAGCAGAATAAAGTACTACTAATTTCCTCAAGTAAACTTTAGCCAGAAATCATCATTTTTATTTGAAAATAATCAATTTGCACATTACCACTGACACAACTCATCAATAATAAATGAATCTTGAAGGCTCTGGGATGAGATCAAAGCAGCAGTTAAGTGTGTAATTGGAGATGCTAATAACAAAAAGTTGATGTGTGTGCTAGAGGCGGTAAAGCAGCAGAGCACGACTAAAGCGGCTGTCGGAGCAGTGATGTTTCACCCACCTGAGGGGTTCCCAAACGCTCAATTAGAGGCACCAAATGCAGTGCTGTGTATTTGGCCTCCAAACGCTTCATCTTTGCATCCAGACGCTCGCCTTCTGCTCAAGTGTGGGATGTAGAGAGATTATAGGATACGTTTGAGGAACTGCTCACTTATAGCATGTTAAAAATACTGAACATCCTCAAGAAACATACATAAACATGAGCTTACCTTTAACGTGAACTCTTGGCAAGATGTTCTGGAAGGGCGCTGCATGCAACAAGTCACACACCTCCTCTTGAGACTGCATGAAAGGAGAAGAACTCATTTCAGAAACCATGGTTTTGAATTCAAATTAGAAGTCTTGACACGGACGTGCATAATCACAGAGTTTTGGTGCATTCATTTAGCTCTCAAGATGACCAGGATGAATTTGGTCATATTGGTGAAGCACTGAAACCATTAATCACTGGTCTTAATGCAATATATATCATAAACTAATCATTTTTACAACATTTATTAATCTTGATTAATGTTTTTTCTTAAATTCTAGTAGAAGAAATATTTATATTTCATATAAATATTACTATGCATTTAGACAACTATTCTATTTAGCGGTTCAAGAAATGCTGATTTCTATGGTAACCAAGTGCAGTTCCAGTAGATGGAGCCATGCAGTCATATACACTCCACTGACAGGAGCTATTATGGATGATGCTGTTGACATTTAAATTAAAATGCAGAGAATTACAGCCGACAGACCTGATTGCACTGACCTTGCCATCAGGCAGAGCAGGTACACATTGAGACTTTTCTCTAGCAAGCCTATATTTTAAAAGACAGCCCTTGATTGCTGACACTATAATTTGAAGTTTAATTGTAGTGGAAAACAGAATCTTTCTGGGTAACTTTCATAATTTTGACTAATGGTTGACAATTAAACAGCAGCTTATCATCACATCTGAGAAGAGCCTCTGAGTGTCTGAATGAACAGCAGATCTATGCTGCAGTGATGTTTCAGCCATTATGCAGTGAAAACCCAAGCAACTTCTTAACAGATCTAATATATATATATATATATATATATATATATATATATATATATATATATATATATATATATATATATATATATATATATATATATATATATATATTTTTTTTTTTTTTTTTTTTTTTTTGATGCTTTCAGATTTCAGATAAGCTTGAATATGTTTGACAATGCAATGTAGAATCAAAAGGGCACACAGACAATGCATGTTATACTGCACTTGAATGAAGCCAATGAAGTCTTGTATAATTATCATATACACAGTTTTGGATCTCACATTATTGAAATATATCGGTGTTAAATTGGGACTCAGTGGGGAAACATATATTACAACTAAAATATCACAATGTAGCACTTAAATATCTATGTATTTTTTCTCATACATAAATGAATTATAACCTAAAGTTGGAGATTTCAACTACCCCCAATAAAAAGGAAATATTTGGCTGAAGTCTAGCTGATGTCAGTCTTGGTCCAATGTTATTTATGCTGTCTTCCTGACATTTCCTATTTCCCACTTCTGAAGTCCTGATTACGAGCTAAATCATATTCAAGTGCTATATTGTCGGAAAGAACAGGAATCACGGAGCGCACTAGGTTTATTTATTGCTAGTCATATGGCCAATTAGTCTCTTTAGCATTCATGCAAAATACTGGAGCCAAACCTGAGAAAGAAGTCCAGAAGAGTCCACCGCGTTTCTGGCCACGTCATTTGCAGTTACAACTCATGGGCAGGGATTATGCTAATTATACATGAGCATGCATACGTGCCCTATTTACGCATGTTTAGAATGCATTAATATACACGCATTAGGGTGTTTAACAACTGAATCCGTGGTGTACGAAGCATTTGTGAATCTGGAGGAGTTTTTTTTAAAGGTCCATTTTACGTGCAAATGATTTAGAATGGAAATGACAGTTGACACTTGTAGGTATAAATGCACTGGTTTTATCTAAACTATTTTTAACAACAGGGGATTGTAAATACAATTATAGTAAAAGTCAATGACTGGGAGACTTAATCTGTACTTTTGAAAAACAGCCATGGGTAAATTTTACCCTGTGGCGGTTTGAGTGTTAGAGTGACAGTGAAACAGCAGCTCTATAGAAAAAAACATGACATGCTAGCGCAGGAAGTGTGATCTATAACCTGTTAATAATAGACATTTAATCAAATGTGCACTGCTCTCATGCACAGTATGAAATAAACGGTACTCTGAAAGATCATTACCTTGTACCGAGCATTGTTATAGAGGCTGGTTGTTCAAAAGAAAAAAAGGTGAAGCTGATCTGGCTTTCTTAAAAGGGTTGAAAACTGACATGGAGAAATTGACAGTGCTGCCACATGCAACACAACTGCAGATGTGTTCCCATGACAACTGTGTCAAAGTCAGACATCGTAAACACTGAGCAGGTGGCAGAATAAATGGAAGTCACCTGTGCAGTGTATATATTCCTTTTCCCTGTCATGGATTCATGAATAATTCCTAAAAATGAAGAGACTCATTCATGATTGAAGACTTTAGTGACCCTGTGTGTCTCATGTCACTCATCTCAGCACAAAGTAGAGAATATAAAAGAAGCCAAATATCAAAAGATGATATTAATTAGTGAAGCTCTAGTCAGGAACATTTTCAAGGCAGGGTTTAGTGATGTGGTGAGAACAACATTCTGTAGTATGGTGTGAGAGGTCAGAGACGATGTGATAGAGTTGTATCATACCAAGCTCTGTTCACTGAGAAGGCAGAAGAGCACCGCATTTCCAACTTCCCTCAGGTTCTGGAAACACACAGTCTTCAGCTCAGCATATTCCACAATGTCTTTCAACTGGTGGTGAAAGAACTCTAGAATTCCTGCATCCGGGAGACAAAATCATGCATTACAGTAATGAAAGCTTCATTTTGTTTTAGGAAATGTTGAAATATCTTTATAATTTTATTTAACTAATGCAAATAAACTGAAGCATGTGAAATTATGAATGGACACATTCCGTTCCTTCCGCTAAAAGTGGTGTATTTATGGTCCTCCTTAATATCCAAAACAGTCTCAGTTAACTTTAGACCCAATATAATCCGGCTATGAGTAACCCACTTCTAGCCAAAATAACCTTGAATTTGGTTACATATAGTGTTTGCAAAAATAATTTGCAAGATGCATGATATTCCATTATGTAAACCGTGATTACAAGGTGTTTCTTTGGTTAAACGTCTATTAAACTTCCACTGACAGCCCACATTTTGCCTTGTTTTAGCTGAGACGTATGGGCTGTGTTTGGACAGCTATTAGATGCCTTTTAAACACAGAATTGCTTGCTGGGGAGTGTTGTAAAATGCAACCCATTGTGGGAGGTGCTTGATATTGCTGTGCATTAACTTGTAAAAGAATACTCGCACTGTTCCTCAAGTGGCTTTCTGTATGCGCGCGCCAAGTTTACCTAATTTGGGAATCGGATATGCCTAAATGGTCAAATACACACAAAAATATGGCAAGTATTCTCATAAACATAGTCAGTTACACCTTAAAAGGATAGTTAAACCGAAAATGAAAATTGGCCAATGATTTAACCCTAACCCTAACCCTCCAGTCATCCTAGGTGTATTTGACATTCTTCTTTCAGACGAATATAATCAGTTATATTAAATCATGTCCCGTCTCTTCCAAGCTTTATAATGGCAGTGAATGACTGTTTCAGTTTTGAAGTACATAAAAGTGCATCTATCATAAATGATATCCACATTGCTTGTGTGTTAACAAAGGTCTTCTGAAGCGAAGCGATGCAATCATTGTCATGCAACCTCCCGGAGACGTATGAATCGCTTGCTGTGATTTCTGTCATTAATGTTAGTCAAAGAACAAAGGTAACAGAGAATGTATTATTTATGCAGTGCAGACAGATTACTTTATTCAATTTCTGTATATTTCCTGTATTTAAGGCCACCAGTAAATATGACATTATAATGGTTTATGTAAAGATTGTTTTAAGTTCACTTAAATTAAAAGTTGTTTTTTAAAGCCTAATACATGTTGAAATTGATATAGCTTTCAATTATACTGTAGTGTTGAACGTCCATTATTAATGTAAAAAAAATAATCTATTTCATAGAGACATCAATAGCAGTAATTAGTATCGTTGGCAGTGGCCTTCATTCATAAAAAGATGCCGTTACAACAAATATTTAAAATATATTATCTTTAAATTGTTTCTACATTCATATGGAGAGTAACTGTGAAATTATTAGATATTAGATTTTTTCATCACGATTAATTACAGAAAAAAATTGCAATTAATTAGTACTTTTTATCAATTGACAGTGTGTGTGTGTGTGTGTGTGTGTGTGTGTGTGTGTGTGTGTGTGTGTGTGTGTGTGTGTGTGTGTGTGTGTGTGTGTGGCCAATATCTACTCAAGAAATGCTCAGACCTTTTTCAAATCATGGTAAAATCATGTTAGAATCATGGTAGATCATAATACATAAATCACAATGCGGTAAATCATATTAGAAGGTAGTAACTTGTGGTTAACTATGGTAAATCAAGCTGGAATCATGGTAAATTATACTGGAATGTGGTAAATTGTGGTAAATCATGGTAAACTATGGTAAATCACAAAATCCTGGTAAATCATGGTAAACTATACTGGAGCATGGTAAATCATGGTAAACCATGCTAGAACATGGTAAATCATGGTAAACTATGGTAAACTATGCTAGAATCATGGTAAATCATGGTAAACTATGGTAAACTATGCTAGAATCATGGTAAATCATAGTAGAACACAGTAAATCATACTAGAATGTGGTAAATTGTGGTAAATCGTGGTAAACTATGATAAATTACAATAGAATCATGGCAAATTATACTAGAACATGGTAAATCATCGTAAACCATGCTAGAACATGGTAACACTGATTTCTGCATCAACCTTTTGTGGTTTTATCTCCATACCCATATTTAATATTCAACATTTATGAAAGAATCTATAGTGACTGAATTTTATGAAGTATTAATATTACAAGCAGAAGCGTTTAACTACATATACAGACCCTTTGCCATTTTCTACCCTCTGCTTTTTTCCCTCTCTCTCTACACCACCCACTTCATTTCATTCTTCCTTTAATTTTTTTTCTCCAGGCTGTCTGAAACCCACATAATCAGACACAGTCATGATTTCGGCATGGAGTGCACCCTCTCAGTATGGTCACCCACAATGTAATAACAAACAAAGAGAGAGGGAAAGACAGCGAAAGGCAATTACCAAACCATTTCAAGTCAAGAGGGGTCTGATTAAGTCTTATAAAACACCCATCATCGGCTGTGTAAGCTCTGCTAAAAGCACCAATGTGTGAATGACACGGCAGACTGCCAATCTGCCCAGCAGCACAGTTGGACTTATTAAAGCTTGATAATTTAGTGCTTATCTTCTACTTGGTGATAAATAACACAGGGTCAAAGTTCCTCTCTTGGGTCAAAAAATAAAAGGCTTGTTTAGCGGTGTCAAAGGAGTGTGATTTTCACCTGGTGAGCCGTATTCGTGGCGAGGCAGACGGCATATCTTGGGCATCACTTCCATCAGGGTTTTCACATACTGCAGGATGGTGCCCTGAAGCTGCACCGGAAAGAACAAGACGACGAGGTGATTTCAGCAAAAATGTTTGCCAATACGGAGACATCCTGAAAACCGTTTGCTCCAACAATGATCTGATTCAATTAAGATTCTGTATGAATGATGCATAATAAAATCAGACATTTGGTATATGCCCTATCATTGAATGCACACCTGGGAATCAAACCCATTACCTTGCTTGTTGCTAGCACCACATAATTTTCTTTTAGAGCTTTCTTTTTTTCTTCTTAGAGCTTTTAGAGAAATTAACTCTGTTTGCATCATTGAATCACTTTTCTGTTATCACTGTAAAGCTGCTTTGACGCAATCTGTATTGTATAAAGCAATTTAAAAATAAAGGTGAATTGGCATGCTCCAGTTCGAAACCACGAAAATGAAGGCATCACATAAGAGGCTCCAGCAGAAACGTGGTCGGACATAAATACAAAATACAACATGCATTTCCTTTCACACCGCTGAGAGCCACTGATTAAAAAATGGATTATGTCTAGGGTCTAGCAAAAGCCCCCAGATCACCATACACAATCTTCAATTTGCATGCTTGTCCACGTACCAGGCTTTTGACGACCTTTAACAGCTCTTCCATCACCACAGCGATTCCCTGGTATCCCAGAAGTCTGCAAATAGCCTTAATATGCGGAGGTCCCAGGAAGTTCCGGTAGAGGCTGTATATGCTACTGTATGCCAAATTCAAGGCCTGAATCACATGATAAAGAAAAGAGAGCATGTTATGGAATGGAAAGCTGAATAGTTTGTTGAGGCATAGTTTGATTTGTAAGGTAATACTTTTGTATGTCTATATGTAATGGAAGCAAACCAGATAGCAAAAAAAGTATTAAATAATAACATCTCCCTTAGTTCATTGTAGGGAAAACAATCTGGTTACTGTAAGTCCTACCCAACAATACAGCTCAGCACCAACTGTGTTTATTACCCAAGTGTTATCAAACTAACAAAATGTATGTATGTATGTGTGTGTGTGTGTGTGTGTGTGTGTGTGTGTGTGTGTGTGTGTGTGTATATAGATTTCAATCATGACATCTTTTGAAATAGTTTTAACATGTTAATAAATATGCCAATGTTCTACTGCTGTTGATTATTACTGCTGCTTCAGTGCAAGTATGGACTTGCTACTGCCAATAGATACACATACATGCTGCTGCAAACATGTCAGATATGCTCTTGCTGCTGCATGAATAGACATATAAATACCCTAGCTCTAGGCAGGTGGATCTGGGAGAGGTGGAGGATTTTGGAGTAAATTTGCCAGCACACTGCAGGACTAGCATACAGCAAACACTGAACGAGACTATCTGAATGATAAGTAAGCAATCTCACTGGCTGCAGAATCAGCAGAGGCCAATGTACACTAGCCCATTTGCGTGCTATTAAGGTAATTGAGGAGCTGTTTTCATGAATATGTAGGCCATATTAATATTGTCCATTAATATACAGCTCTGATTTGATTTTTGATTTATGCCCAGTTGAAATAAGCAAAAAAAAACTTTGCTCATAAGAACATGCATTTATTGCATGGACAGAGTTAGAACATAATGTAAAGTGCTTAAAATGTATGTGCATAGTTCAGTTGAAACCTTGCCCTCTTTGGCTTGCTGTTAAACTAAATGTACAAGGCTTTCTGCTTAAATAACAGCACTGAAACAATAATGCACTCTTTGTCTTTTAATCAGTTTAGGGCCATTCACAGTCAGTGCAGATATAGAGATGCGTTTTTTAAGTTATTTTTACTGGAGTGCCACATTTTACAAAACGTGTCATGCTATGCAAAAGTATGGAAGTGAGATGCTAGTGCCACAGTCTAATGCATCTAGGGTGATGTTTACATTAAAAACAATAGAAAAGTAGTGCAATTGAATTTAAAAAAAGAACTCTGTGTAGCATTTATTTGATCCTTTCCACGCAATTAAAGTTACATTAAATGCTATAAGTTTAGGATTTCATTCGGTTTTCTTCAAATTATCACTGGACAGTAGAATAGTAAAAATTCTAGCATTTTATGTGAAAATAAATAAAGCCATGTAGATGTGTGTTAAAAAATGTTATAAATAAATATAGCTAATATCCATCCATCAATCTAAAACAAAATAGCCCGCCCAAGATAGGTGCCTAGAACTGGGCCTGGTGTCGCGTTACTAAAACTAATAAAATTAAATTGTTTTTAAACATTGGCAAACAATCTGAACAGTAACAAAACTAGAAAGAAATGATTGTTTCCTATTGTTTCCTTTTTTGTTGACCGTTTAAAGATTAATCTTAAATGCATGAGCATAAATGTCCGTAGGTGTTGTAGCAGTGAGTCAGGGGAGACAGGTCACCAGTCTGAGGGAGTAAATGAGAGCTCAGTGGGGGAGGAAAAATGCCATGTGTTCCTCCAATGATTGAGGGAGAAAAGATGTGTAAGAGACACAGGACAAGCAGGAGAGTTCAAGCTCTCCCAGCTGTAATTCTGTTTAAAACGCTCTCTACGCAAAACATTGATGTGTCGTCTCCCCCCCTCCCTACTGCGCTCTCGCTCTCTGCTTTATGTGCCTTCTGCCGTTCTAATCAGATAGAGGAGCTTTTCTGTGCAGCGGTGTGAATCTGGAGCTCTTTCTGAAACAGACTTGAGCCATGCCAAAAAGAAAGCTACAGGTCACACACTCTCACGCTTCACGTCACATGAAGTCTATGAAGTGACTCTTTTCTGCATCTCTCATCTCATACGGTAAGACTTTTGCTTCTTTACACCTAAATTTCAGTTTTTCTAGACACACCTGTGTCTCTGTTAGATTACGCTTTTTTAAATAGGTGTGGATAACCTTGTAAAGAATTGCAAAAGACCAATTTAGGTAAATACTGTCTGAAAATACTACTAAAGATAAATCTTTAGCAGCTATGCAGATCTGAAGCAGATTGGAAAGAGTAACAGGTGCATAGAGCGAGAGAACACACATTCTGCTTTCCTCAGAGGGAATTGTCTGGCTGTTATTGACAGCGCGCTTGTGGAAGATCAAAATGATTAGTGTTCAAGCTTTCACACGGTGCTGATTGCCGAGTAATTACAGTGTCAGTGTGTAAAGTAAAGATTCACCACTCATCTCCAAAAGTCCAATGTGGTGATTTATTGATTGAGTTGACAGCCTTCAAACAAACCAAAGCCGTGAGTGGCAAGATAAACAAAACATATGGCAACTATTACGAACAAACAAATGCACATTTTAAGCCAAAGATAGAATATTCAGAAATATAGAGAAATCTATTTCTGCTCTTAAAGAGTTAAACCAGAGGATATTAGATATAAATAAAAGTTTACAACTATAGAAATGACAAAATGTAAATAAAATAATCATGTACCGGTGTTTGACCATGCATAATGCATGCAAGATCTTAAAACAGTAAACACTGAATAAATACTTATTCGTAATGTATAACATGGCATTTATATAATTTTAAACTCAAAATGATATTTATTGGGCTATGATGCCATTCAGTTAGAATGACTCGAGAGAATGCCTTATGAACGTCTCTCTTGGCAAGGGGATATATGGATGTAACGTCAATTGGAAATTCCTCTCCAACTCATTCACATAATCCTGCTTTAGATACCTTGATACCTAGTTTTGAAAAATTAGATACAAAGTAATCAGGGCGGATAAATAAAAAAATCTGGTCTTGCACTGAATAACCTGGTGCTTTTCCCCACTAGATAAATCTGCTTTACCTAACACCATGCTAGAGCAGGGCAATTGTTCTTGAATAAAGAAGAAAATTGAAATGACAAAAGAGGATATAACCATGAAAAAAGCCATTATGTGTTACCTACTCAACCATTTTTAATGTTATCACAAATTAAAGACAAATTGGACAGAAAAGAGCAGAAGAAAAAAAATTATAATAATAAATATAAATATACAACAAAATACATATGCACACACACACACATATATACATATATATATATATATATATATATATATATACACATATATACATATATATATATATATATATATATATATATATATATATATATATATATATATATATATACACATATATACATATATATATATATATATATATATATATATATATATATATATATATATATATATATATATATATATATATATATATATATATATATATATACACACACACACACACGTTTGTTTTTGTGACTTCTGGGGACATTCCATAGGTGTAATGGTTTTTATAGGCCTACTCTACAAACCGTATTTTCTGTCCCCTTACACTGCCCCTGCCCCTAAACCTACCCATCACAGGAAACATTCTGCATTTTTACTTTCTTAAAAAAAATCATCCTGTATGATTTATAAGCATTTTGAAAAGTGGGGACATGGCCTCATATTTTACCCTCTCCTTGTAATACCTTGTAATGTCATACAACATTTGTCATTATACACCCCCCCAAACAAACCTGCAGGGTTTTTTAATATAACAATCAGTGTTACTGATTAAGTCTTTTTGACAAAGCCCTTCAATTCAAAACCAATTTCAGTCCTGAAACCAATGATTGAAGGTCCAATTATTTAACTCTTTCTATGCAAAACACAGAATTTTCCATTATTTGTGAGAATACCCTTCCCCGCCGAACCTGGAATTCTCTGCGCTTGGATGTTTTTCACTGTTATATGGTAGGGGGCGCTATGACATCTTCGGAAAGAGTACTGAATCTCCTGATCAAAACACATGCGAAAAAGATGCAGGTCATATGTAATCATATTCATATGTAAAATAACGCGATCACTAACATTAAACAGCATATTAATCAAAACTGCCTAATGTTACTGAATGAACTTTCAACCATGGACAAGCTATAGGACTGTGCGAGCATTAGGGGTGTCGATGGACTCGATTGACTCAATCTGTGTTTGATCTTCGTTCTGAATCCAATCCAGATGTAGTCTTTGACAAAAACGTGATTTCTCAGCCTTTTTTTTCTTTTTTTAAACTTACCCATATTCAAGTGTTGATGAAAAAAAGAATGCTTGAAGCTAGATTAAAAAAAAAAAATTAAAAGCAGAAGGTTTGTTCTTTCTTTTGAAATATTTATATAACAAAATATTCTCAGGGCCATGCAATAACTTTTAAAAAACGCTTGCGGGAAAAAAGGTTAAGAACATGTTTTTATGCCAAAACCAAGCCCATTGTTAATTAATTCGTTTTTTGCCCTCTATTCTTCCAGATTCTTCCAAATCATTGCATGCCGTCTCAAAAAAGCCTTCATCATCAAACTGTGAGTGCATAAGAGACTGAGACTAAACCTAAAAGACAAATTCAACATGACTATCTCCATTCAGAACGTCACAGCCACATCTGCCATCGTCAGCTGGCCGTCTTCTCCGGGCTGTGTGGACACGTTCTACAGCGTCATGTATCACCCTAACTGGAACAGTCTTCTAATGGGTTACACGCGCAAGAGTTTCCTGCGCGAGGACAGGGTTCCCGTGAGCCAGACGTCTACCAGTCTGGGCAATCTCAGTCCTCAGACCACATACATCCTCTGCGTCACCTGCCAGTCGGCCAATCCCACCAGAGAGCAGTGCCAGGTCTTTAGTACCCTAAATGAGGGCACTGAGCTCGGGGAGAGTGGCAGGGAGCTGGCGATGGGAGTCTGGCTGGCCAGCAGCATTCTCTTGCTGATCATTGCTGTGGCTCTGCTTTGGGGATGTCTCCACACCATGTGTCCAGCAAAGAGGGACCCAGAAAGAGCCAGCCAGCCAGGTCCGAACAATCCACACCTGGCTCTGACCCCCATGGGTGGAAAAATGGGAAGTGAAGGAAGAAAAAGTCTATATATGCCCGGTTGCAGCGAGGAGGACTCTCAGAACGCAACAGTGATTGAGAATCCTTTTCGAGTCGAGCATGGCAGAGAAACAGCAAATGGGCAGAGTCGTGAACTTCAAACACCAAGTATTAAACACAGATTTGGCCCCGAGTCAGAATAACTGGGCTACCAAGTGGTCACTGTGATATACCGACCCCCAAATTTCTAACTATTAGAACTTACACAATGAGGACAATCATCAGGGTGTAAAGAATTTCGAGGAAATGAGAGAGTTGGATGGGCTCATGGGGTTAAATTATCATTTAAATGTCAGATGAAAACATCATTAGCTAATCAACCAAGGAAACTTAAGGAGGCCTTTTAGCTTACACGGTAATTCTATGGACATAAAGGTGCACATAGTATTATTTTGGTATTCCTTTATAGCAAGGTTTAGTTAATGCTAAAGTTAAAGCATTAAGTATCAGAATTTACTAATTTAGGTTTATGTTAAATTATAAAAAAAATAAACCCCATTATTATTATTTCTTTTTGAATAAATAATAACAAAACAAAAAATCTAAGACTCTTTAAGACTTAACGTAAAATTATTCTCATTTGAAAATCTACTTTTTACACTAAAGAAATCGTACCAAATCTTCTCATAGACACAAAATTAAGATTCCAGTTACACCAGATGTATATAGAGCTCTAATGCAATGATATCAATGTCTCTGTGAGTTGATAGTCTCTGTTTGTGCATTCATCGATATTTGTCTCTGTTTGAAATGTACCTTGCTTACCTATCGATCTTGCTTAATAAAAACCTTTTCCTGTATGTTATGGTTTGTGAGAGGTATATTGTAACTGCATGTGAACAATAGAGATGATCTAAGTGTGATTTAAAATTATTTAAACCTACCTTTGAGCCATAAAGGTACTGTGGCTGGGCGTTGGGAGGCTTGTCTCTCTGAAACTCTTGAGAGAACGGCAGTACAGTGCGAACAAATCTAAAAGAAAAGGGGGAAAAAAATGTATTTGACCATTTTTGTATTATTGGCTTTGTCACACAGTTATTGTCATTTCTGTTCAATCAGGCTGCGCTCAGCATGTCCTCTCTGGCCCCATTCACATGTAACAATACAGTGGAAAAACTCATCACACAAGTCAAACCACAGCTTTCAGAGTAGCATGTTTCTAAGGCAAAATGACAAAAAGGCCACAAATCTATGTTCTGGTTAGAGTAGCTGTGAGATTAATATAACAGGAGCAGGTGGCATCAGTGTGCTCTGTATACCTATCCATCACATCTCCAGAGAATCAACAAGAAACAATGACTGTTTATGAGTCTTTATACATTTTTTTAAGGTCTTCTCAGGGGTGAGCTGGGAACTTTTTTTAGTGGTTTAAAAATATATAGTTGATCAACATATCCCAATATAAAAATATGTATCATTGATGTTAACTATATGATTCGCGATAGAGTTTTTTTTATCCAAGGCTCAACTTGCTGTATTAATAAGGTATAATTCACGCAAAAATGTAAACTCTGTCATCATGTACTCACCCTCATGTTGTTTTGTTTAACTCCGAAACACAAATAAAGATATTCTTTATAAAACCTGAGAGGTTCATGTCCCTCCAATTAAAGTCCATTCCTCTCAAACTTAAAAGATCCAATACATGCCATAAAGGCATCGTAAAAATAACTAATCAAATGTCTAATCTAAAAACAAGTCTTCTGAAGAGACATGATAGCGTTATATGATTTACCACGACGCGCATACTGTAGTAAAAATGGACATTCAAATGATTGCATGACGCGCAAAAACAACATGAGAGTGAGTAAAGAATTTACATTTTTGGAAGAGCTAAACATTTAGGCAAGGCAAGCCTAGGCAAGTTGTCGTGGGATTACAAATTTATAAATTGTTATATCAAGGTTCCAATGTAATAGTATACAAATAGTTTGTTATGTACATAGTGTTTTAGTTTTGAGGTGCATTCTAACAAGATCAAGCTAATCAATTTTTTGTCTTTATGCACTTTCTGATCTATAAGCAACATTGTCAGAGTGATTAGATTAGCATCTATGCGTCTTGATTGGCACTGTTATGCTGATAGGATTAGGACTGATGACACTGAAATGTCTGGGGTGGATCCGTTTACCTATACAACATTTGCATTCGTTTGTTTCAATTGTCTCCTCCTCTACTGTGTAAATTCCTCCCCCTGAAATGTGGATAAATTACAACATGTACTGTTTAGAATTAGACTTGGAAAGAGGAACGCCTGCCCGAAAGATATACCCAAGTTCTCCTAGTCTTCACTTCTGAGTTTCCAACATTGTCATACACAGTGGCAATTCAAAGTGCTTTACACAGAAATGGAATTAAAATATTCATAAGAGAATAAAATAAAAAATATATATAGTAGAACCTGCATAACCCCTATCTTGAGAGGAAGAAAATGGAGTCATGTTTACAATTGTACAGTTTGGGAATAGTCATTTTGACACACTTTCTTGCGATTAGAACTGTGACTGATTGCATTGATCATCTGAAGTGCACGCGCTGCCGCAATGACACTCCTCAAAGTCAAAGCGCAAACCTCATTTAAAGCGGCACTTTTTATAGTCAAAGCGCAAACATCATTTAAATCACCACATCACATTTGGTTTTAGTAGTATGATTATTCAAAGCATTTTAGATGGTTTATTCTTATATGTACAGTGCATTTACAGCAAGAGCGGCGGGATGGGCAAGCACCGGGGAAGAATGTTGCCAGCATTGAAAGCATGAGTAATGCATGAGGGGAAAATATGAAAGTTTACGGAGTTTCAGGGACATTACTACATTAAATGACTATATATAATGTTGATTACATTCAAAATTATATATAGTCATTTAATGTAGTAATGTATATAATTTATTTTGCCTTAAAATATTGCTATACATATCGTATTGAGAGTTCAGTATCACGATTTATATCAAATCGTAACACGAGTGTATCGTTACACCCCTACCTTCTTTGCATCCCAAGCTTAAGCTAATATTGCATCCGAGCTTCTGAAATCTTATAAAGAGATTCTCCTTCCAGCTACAAACTGTACTGAGACCACAGCTGAACCCTGATGGTGTTAGTTCATTTTGATACTATATGGCTACATTTAAGATGAATTTTAAATTCCACAAAATGTTAAAGCCATTTCAACCTGACAGTGTAAAGATGACTTTAGTCTTATTTTTATCCCACATTCAGTCTACCTACACAATACATCCATACACACCATCTTGACACTATCTGGCTCAGAGTATCTATCCTTGAATCCTTGAAAAACTATCTTGTCGGCAATTATTCAACATTAAAAGAGATGCAAAAAGAAAAAGTAATTGGATATAGCAGCAAAAGGTAGATAAACCCTCAATTCACAGAAAGACTGATAAAAGGGTAATTGATTTGCCTCAAATTTCTGCAGATTACACACTTATCAAAAGCTGCAAAGTCTGTATACAAGAGAGCGTCTCAAGTGTGGAAAAACACTTCTGAAACATAACAGTCCTTTACTGGTTAAAATAAAACAGACATTTCAAACATATCTTTTGATTATTCACATTTAAGCATAGACTGACTATCAATAACTAATGAATTAACTCAATAATGAATAATTCTCTAAAATTAAAGATAAAAGCAATGCTCCATCATGATCTAAGTGTCTCGGACGTCTGGCTTTTGATCAAAGAAATGTTCTTTGCCATTTGACTTTTAATCTCAATCACTTCTGTTTAAATTAAATATGGATGAATGGATACATATTACAACAGCTGAAGCCTGAACATCTACATAATATAGCTGCTAAAATGCATTATACAATTATATTATTGCACAACCATATCAGTAAAGATTAATAGAGCCTGCATGATTCTTTTACAGTATTTATATTTAGAAATATATTTAACACAAAAAAAACACAAAAAATCTATATGAGTTTCAAAATGTTGGTGGGATGACAGGCTGACCCACCTGTTTGTGGAGCCGTTGTAACAGTAGTTGGGCAAAAAGTCGTAGTTGAGTTCCCAGAAGACATGGAGAGTGATTCTGCCATAGGGTGCGGATACGTTGTGGTTTGCCTCACGAAACATGGCGTCGATACTGTCCAGTGTCAAATACTTGCTGAGAAGCTTGTGGGTCATCCGGTTTATATCCAGCAAACCCTCCAACTCCTAATCATTGACAAAGACAGAAGAGCAACTAAAAAAAAAGCCCTCATGTTCTGACACAACAATGATTTTTACAGACAGTGCATGTCTATATATACACACACAGACTTCGACAAAATTTTTTATGAAAACCAATAATGAGCCTTGGACCAATTTCATTTTGAAATGCTCTGCCACACTAAGACTTCCAATGACTGTACATTTAGGCACACATGCATACACATAGGAAGCAAATATTAATACAACGATTCACTCTCTTGGATAAATTATTTTTGCTGCACTGAATTTCAATTCTGCTGAGAGCAACCTCTCTTTCATTAGAAACCCTGAGCAGGCAAATTTACAAGCTAAAACAAGCTAAGCAAATTCAAGATCTATATAAGAGGAAAAAAAAAAAATGCATGTTTCCATAAAAACACTTGACCATGATGGAAGTAAGGTCCTCGCTCTCAAAACGGTTGATGGCTAGCTCTAGTGATTTGTAAAGCGCTGAGGACACTCGCTGGGTGATCAGGCGGTTCAAGTCGATTGATCGTCCGAGGAGCTGCAAGAGAAAAGGACAAAACAAGATGAGTGGACTTAAGAACAGCATTAATAATGTTATGTCTGTGACATATTGTATGTTGTGTATGTTCCTGTGTCTCCTCTCTCACAGGATTGGCTCAAGGTTTAATGAGAGACCGTCAGTGGTTGGACCAGAGATGAGGCTTGGACTATAAATTCCTCCAAGTCTCCCCGGAGGGCGCTCTCACTTTTGGCTCTCGCCTTTTACCTTACCGCACACTCTTTGTTATGTGTCTTTATCTCATTTATGTGAATCTCTCCTTGATTATCATTGCTGATGTGTTCGCTCTGATGTTCAGCTTTAGTGAAAATGCTGTTAAATCAAGTTATATTCTAACAGGGTGCTGTTAAATATCGTGAGAGCTTTATGTCTTGAATTTCTATGTCCTATGTATCTGTTTGTTGAACACCTGTGAAGCTGTAGGGGGTGAGTGCCTTATTTATTTTGTAGGCCACTTGGCCACCACCTTTTTCTCCTGTTTGTTTGGATAGATAGGGAGGTAGGTTATGTTGCTGTATTTTGTTTTCTTTATTTTTGATGCACAGTGGAGTTAGGCATTAATGGGAAGTTAGTGTTGTTTTGTTTATTGTTTTGGCATTTGCTCACCCCTGATCATTTGCTTCCGTTATTTCGCTTATTTACTTTATGTTCTGTTGGTGTTTTTAAATGGCTGCCTCACAAAAGACTTGATAAAAAAAAAACCTAAAGAAAATGAGTGAATAAAATGAGTACTTGAACAGCCATTTTGTGTTGTGTCATTTATGTTGCGGTCCTGCCCTAGACCTGGGCCGTAACAAATAAAAAGAAATTAATATTATCGTACATAAGAGTGGCCATTCTTACCTGTACGTGTCTCTGTTTGAGCAGTGTCTCGTAACGATTGGAGGAAGGCCACGAGATGTTGGCACCTTGGTTCTTACATTCCGCTCTTAGTCTCTTATCCAGAAGGAGACTAAAAAGAAAAATCATGTTACAGAAAATAAAAGATACTTTTTAAATTCCCTGCAGAAAAACGTATACATGCGTTTCCTGAAAACGAAATCCATCCAAATAAGGTTTTGAACAGACTTACCTTCCTGCAAGAATCTTGTAGTAGGCAAAAATTTGATCAGCAAGTTTGTAGACAAACTGGTCAAAGCAGAGGTTCACCTGAGAGAGAGGAAAAAAACCCAGATGCATTAATCACTTAAAAGACCATTAAAGGAAATTAAATGCAAAAACCAATAGATGATTTAAAGTTTTTTTTTTGTAATGAGTGTAGAAGGTCAAGAGTATTTTACCTCAGCTTCAATCTCGTCGTAGAGGAACTGCTTTTTGAACTTTGTGAGAGCGTAGTGTGCGCTGTCGTTGTACAGATCCAGTGAATACAACACGTACCTGTGTAGATCAGACAAACTTGTAAGCATATTGCATGAACACTTTTTTTGCACATATATCATTGGAATGTTCAAATCTATTTGGTTACACTTTATTCTTGAGATGTTCTTGTTATAGAGTAATTATACATGAGTACTGAGTAATATTAATTAACAACATGTACGTACTAATGCATTAGGGTTTAGTTTAGGGTTAGTTAGTTAGTTAGTTAGTTAGTTAGTTAGTTAGTTAGTTAGTTAGTTAGTTAGTTAGTTAGTTAGTTAGTTAGTTAGTTAGTTAGTTAGTTAGTTGCATGTGATTATCCATAATTTACTGTTATTACTACAGTAAGTACATGTAACGCCAGTAACAAGGACTCTGTAAAATGTAATTTTTGTTCTCACTCCATCATAGAGGCCTCTTTAATCTCAAGAATGTGGTCAGTAAGGATCCAGGGCATGGACATCTCAATGGGGAACTGGATGCGGCGGCCCATTGTAAGCTCCAGAAAGAACTCACGGAACCAGAGCTGGGACAAATCACAGCACTGCTGCAGTGTCTCTGCAACACAACATGCATGCACAAGAGACAAAACATTAACAGTGTCTGACCACATTCAACTAAATAGATTGGTCCCAAAAACGATTTGGACAATTAAATGGTTAGTTCAATCAAAAACGAAAATTAGCCCACAATTTATTCACCCTCAAACCATCCTAGTTGTATATGACGTTCTTCTTTCATACGAATACAATCGTTGTTTTTAAAAAGTCCTGGCTAATCCAATCTTTATAATGGCTTTGTTGTTTTTGAAGTCCATAAAAGTGCATCTTTTCATCATATAATGTGCTCCACACAGGTCAAGGTGGTTAACAAAGGCCTTCTGAAGCAAAGCAATACTGCGTTTGTGCAAGAAAAATATCCATATTTAAAATTTAAAAGTAAATTATCTAGCTTCCAGCCGATCACATTCCGTCGACTTTCCAGAAAAAGTGTTCACTGCGAGAGGCACTACATTTTTTACGTAAGTTGAATACGGAAGGCGATCAGCCGGATATTTTTCTCACACAAACACAGCATCACTTAGTTTTAGAAGGCCTTTATTAACCCCCCAGACCCATGTGGAGCACATTATATGACGAACAGATGCACTCTTAAGGACTTCAAAAAAAGATCTTGAACCTTTTTTGCCGGAAGTAATGGCGTTTGGTAATATTAGATGAGATTCGCCTGCTATGAGGTAAAAACAAAAAAACAAATACTGTTCGGTTTCTCGCAGAAACCAATCGTTTAGAGTCTAAAGACATCAATGCATTTTCACGAGCCACAGGGTTTAATATGGATTCTTATGTGTATGTGTTTTTTAATCTCATTAAAAAAAAAACATTGACATGCATTATACGAGCAACGGTTGGAGAAAAATCTTTATTTGTGCTCTACTGAAGAAACAAACACACCTAAATCTTGGATGTCCTGGGGGTAAGCAGATAAATATCAAATTTAAATTTTTGGTTGAACTGTCCATTTAATTTTATGAAACGATGAGTACACCTTTTGTGCACAAAAAACAAAGACTTAATTCAACAATTTCTTCTAGCCTGTGTCAGTCTCCTATGCTGCTGAAGTAGTCTATACAGAGCAGCACTCCTAGAACAGTGACTTACCATTGGCCGACGCTGTTCATGTGAGCACCAGGACACATTCGGCCATAGAACTAGGATGCGCTGCATTGTTTAGACTACGTAAACAAAATCTGTCCGAGTCTGACACAGACTAGAAGAAATTGTACAATAAAGCTGTTATTTTTGTTTGTTTTTCGATTTTAACAAAATTTTACTACCTTGAAAGCTTTATTTAAATAGCTGTCTATGGAGGGGTCAGAGAGCTCTCAGATTTCATCAAAAATATTTTTCTTTGTGTTTTGAAGAAGAACGTCTCATGGGTTTGGAACGACATAAGGGTGAGTAATTAATGACAATTTTAATTTTTGGGTAAACTGACCCCTTAAATGTCACCATGAAATTGCTCTTATTTTTTAACAAAACACTGTTGTGTTTATTATAAATTATTTATCAGCGCACATAAAAAAGCATGCGCCCTCATTTAGCCTGTTCCTTACCACTGAAGTTGAGCAGATGAGTGTAGAAGAATGATTCGCGATGGAACTTCTCGATGTCCAGGATGGTCGGTCCCTCAAGACTACTGCGTAGAGTCTTCTTTGAGCCACTTTTATCAGCGACTAAAGACTCCAGCATCGTCCTGACCATATACAGCTATACAAAGGAACAGAAAGATGCAGATAAAAGGAATTAAGTGGACACATAATCTATTAATCTTCACACGTTCTGCCACTCCCCAACAGACAGATTCACATCACAATTCTCCTCTCATCATCTAAACACTTGTTGTGTGCGTGTGTGTGTGTGTGTGTGTGTGTGTGTTGGGGGGGGGGGGGGGGGTATTGCATTCTGGTCTGATTGCTTTAATGTGCTGATGGAGGGCACACAGGGGTCAAAACCTCTCTGGACATGTCAGACAGGCATCAAGGACTCGTCTGTATCTCTGCCCTTGGATTCCATCTGGAATTGTGTGTCCATGTGGCACTTTATTTAAATACTGAGAGGCTACATTCACACAGTCATTGTTAATGGTAATTTAGGGCCAAATTATCCTTTACATAATATAAGAAAGGGGTTATCAAACTTTTTGATGCAGTTCCCTCAAATATGAGCCCCTTGTGAGAGGCAACCTTCCAAAAATATATAGGCTGCTACATGAAAATAAAATGTGATATTATAAAAACAACTAAATTAAACTGTTTCCAAAAAACAAATTGTTATATAGTACTAACGAAAACTAAATATTATGTGAAAATAATTTTTTATGTATAGTGTATCTGAGATTAAGACTTCTCGTTTCCCCACAAAACTAGATTTCCACCATGAACACCATCCACCTGTCTCTCTTTCATGCCTAACTGTGCTTGAATGGACAAATTCAACCAAAATTAAAAATGGCCGCCTTGGTGGATTTCCTCGTAAATATGGTCGGTTATGTCTTAAGTGAACATCCATCCATCCATCCATCACATCGACGAGTTAAGAATTAAAAAATAAAAAATAAAACAAAAATACAGCATAGGAACGATCGTTACTATCAAACTAATTTGACTGTTGAATCTGGACAACAATGTCTATGAATCTCTCTCAAAAAATGCCAAAAGCAAAGCACTGCGATCATGTTGAGAGGCATCACCGATTACAGCTCAAATCCCTGAGGCACTATTGACATTCAATACAACACCCTTCCGCGGCACACCAGATTCAACTGTGCTTCATTCTACATCTCCGGCAGAAGCGAGTGGAAGATTACAAGCTCTTCTGAATGACACTGGGGGATTCTGTAACCGTGTGTGTGTGTGTGTGTGCATGTGTGAGTGCGAGTGCGAGTGAGTGGGCAAGTGAGCGAATAAACACAATTGAAAAAGCAGTATGCACAGTATGACTGGTTAGGTTGTTTCAGGTAAGGAGTTGTATTCGGTGAAAAGGGGATGAGGTGACATTTGAAATCGCCAAGTACAGCTTTTAATTTTCAATTTCAATACATTTTGCCTTAGCCTGAAGCATACTCTACACTAATACATGACCCCAATTGACTCGATATATCTAGCTATGCAATGTAAATTTCATGTGTTGTTGCATTCAAATTGGAAATCATACACTACATGCATTTGAGGGTAACTCTGTTGCCCCCTTGAGTTCTAAGGTTTGTTACAGTCACTGTAAGAAAAAACTTTATGCATATATTGGGGTTGCTATATTGTCTGCATTTGTGTAGACTAGATGATGTTTCTGCCCTTTATAAGGTATAGAAACAAGAAATTGGAGAGCTGCATACTTGAGTGCTGGAGGGTCCTACAGCACGACGAGGAACTTTGATATCAAATCCCCCTTTAGGGTCCTTCTCGCCCCTCAGCGCTGGGTCATTATGTGGCTCTCTGCCCGTCTCCCAATCACAGATGGTCTTACGGATGGCCTGGAGGACACTGGAACAACATCACTGTCAGCTTACACAGACTTAAACAACTAGAGCAGCAAGATAGAAAGACCATCCAATTTGCTGCTCTGTTGTACCTCTGGACGACGTTCTTCTTCCTCTTGATAGCCTGACGCAGCGGTTCTCTGAGCGTGACCTGGGCAAAGTCTTGCAGGGCTGAATAGATGGTGTGACGGATGGCATGGTTGAACACGCTTTCCATTCGGCCCATCAGCACCTGCAGGCCCTTTATCATCGCAATGACCTATACAAGTAGACGGAAGCACATTCAGACAGAGAACTGGAAAACGAACACTGAAAACAAACAATTGACACAGATTACCATTTTATAAATATTTTCAAATCCTCAAAACATTAACATTAATGTCAATTAATGAATCCTCTCTGAATTAACTAAATTAATCAGATAAATGACTGGATCTGATTAATTAAGTTAATTCAGAGAGGATTCATCAGGCTGAATCAAACACAGGCCTACACAGAGTTTGATACTGAATTATAGGTATTCTAAAAAAAGAAAAGAAAAATCAAATACTAAAAATGTTTTAAAGGACACCCGAATTATTTGCTCAGCATTCCAAACACCAATGATGCCTAAATTGACAGATTATTAAGGTATAATTAATTTCAGGCTAGGTGTGGAGTTCATAGTGGTGTAATGACCTTTAAAATAGTTTATTTTGAATGTATTTTGTGCAGAAAATTATAATTACAATGCTACGCAGCTGAGCTTTGGACCTGCGGGTGTACTGACCTCCACCAGCGCAAATTTCTCCTCGCTGGTGTAGTTGTATCTGGTGGCTCGTTCATACTCCTCAGCATTGTCTGGGCATTCTTTGTTGGAGTATTTGTCTGTAGGGTGCACTAATTTCCAGGAATACTGCAAAAGGAAAATATTTTACAGTCTTTTAAGTATAAATGCTTATGATGATTATTCTACAAGATACCTTAAATGCAGCTTAAAAAAAATCATCAGTCACAAATTTCAGAAACTATGGTCCATCATCTCCATCTCCAACCTAATAAACTACAAATATAAAAATACCAAGAATTGACTAGTTTCAGGCTGTTTCCATGGCAACAATATTTCAGTAAGAGAGGTTTTGTTTGAGAAGGGGAAAAAATATATAGCTGGAACTGAATATTAAAGTGAAATGAATGATTCAAATCAATGGTGAAAATGTTGATGGCCTTGTGGAAGTAAGAGAAAGAACATACACCAGTGGACTCAATGAATGAGGTGCAAGCTCTTTGTCTTGAATAGGTGGGGTTGGTGGTACTGAAAAATTAGAGGTTGGTTCATCTCTAGTGAGTGCAACAGGTTATCTGCCGTGTGCGTGGTGGGAAGTCCTGAGACACAGAGTAAAGGAAAATGTTTGCCTTTTAATGAAATCAATTAAGCAGCTCTCAGAGACTGGGCACTTCACTCAGACAGCACTCATGTGTACTTTGCACACACAGAAAGCCTTTTTTACATCTGCTTGTGCTTGAACGGACACATAAAAGGATGTCAAAATGCCCACCTTGACAAGAATCCTAATACACATTGTCAGTTATGTCTTAAGTGAACATACACAACTGATAAATAATAAAACGCATGTGTCACATTGTATTTGCTCCGTGCATTAGGTCTTAAAAGTGACAGCCACCTAATATACCTGCTGCTGTCTGTTTTTAATGTTAATCAAATAACAAAGGGCAAAGAATATAGTTAAGTCTGTGAGACAGTCGGGCTGTCACTAACTAATATTTTGGTAAATCAAGTAATCAGTGGATTGTTTTGATGTTTACCTTTTTTTGTAATAAAAATAGACCTACGCAAACAATAGCCTTTAAAATGACTCGAAATACATAAACATACACAACGCCTCACTTTCCTCCTTGACTTTTCCACACGCTGCTTCCAAAAATTCCCTACCATGTCTCTACAATAATGATGGAAGACGAGCCTGACAGAAGTGACTGTCTCATGCATATTAAATAAGTTATAGTGTATGCATACTACAGCGCAGTGATTGGACTGAATAAGCTTTGTGTCATGAATATATATCGGGAATCACTCGGAACGGTCAACGGCAGCATGTCCCCACCAGTCCATACATGGGCCGAAAGCACACACTGACGTCAGCATTTGTGACGTTGTTCCGACTCAGCTTTTCAAACCGGAAGACAGAAATGAAAAACTTTTTCACAGCCTATACATATCTGTTTACATCTCAAAAAAAGTGTTTTGGGGATTCATGACCCTTTAACAGATGTTTCTGTTGTTTTTGTTCAGATCAAATCCTCGTTTGATTAATATTGGCCCAATGGCATTTAATTTAAATGTTCACTTTAATATTTGGCCAGTTCTTTACAATGAGACATGCTCCATGCATGTAAATATTAACAGTTTATGTGGAGCAGCATTTACTTTCAAACGCCCATAACCTACACACATGCGAATTATCAAAGCGCATATACAGAATCAATGTGAAGCCTTTGTGAATTCACAATGGAACTATATGGAGCTATTTCAGTCTCATTAAAGATAAATACACACACAGGATACACAAATGCACACACATGATTCATAAATGCACACACAGGATACACAAATGCACACACATGATTCATAAATGCACACACAAAATTTAAAAAGCACAGAAGATTCACAAATGCACACAAAATTCATAAATGCACACAAAATTCATAAATACACACAAAATTCATAAATACACACAAAATTAAGAAATGCAAAGAAAATTTACAAATGCGCTCAGGATTCAGAAATGCACAGGGCAAGATTCAAAATTGTATTTCTGATGCACACACAAATATATCTCGATTTACAAACTGCTTGCGGTCTGTGAACTTCACTGCATTTGTGTGTGAATTTTGAGACTCCCCTGACTTGGCTCGACACACAAATGCCCTTTTTAAAACAGGGAATGATCAGCAGCCAATCAGATATCACCCTCGTTTTAGCCAATCACAAGAACGCACCCCACATGGGGGGTTGTTAACTTATAAGCCAATCACATGAACACAGGTGCTGCCAGTGCTGCGGAGTTCTGTCTGTCTGTCTGTCTGTCTGTCTGTCTGTCTGTCAGTCAGTTGAGAATTGAGACCTGAAGACATGGCTTATGGCAACGACAGGGGAGCGGTAAGTATAACTTAACGTGTTAAGCTAGTTATCTCCTTGTTATGAGATGTTGTTTAATTGTTAATGTTAACCGTATGTAATGTAATTGTGCAACATTCAACATAAGCTAGCGAGTCTGTCGCCCCAAGCCGAGGTAGCAGCTCGGGCCTACCTCGGCCTACCTATACTTACCGCTCCCCTGTCGTTGCTTATAAGTTAACAACCCCCCATGTGGGGTGTGTTCTTGTGATTGGCTAAAACGAGGGTGATATCTGATTGGCTGCTGATCATTCCCTGTTTTAAAAAGGGCATTTGTGTGTCGAGCCAAGTCAGGGGAGTCTCAAAATTCACACACAAATGCAGTGAAGTTCACAGACCGCAAGCAGTTTGTAAATCGAGATATATTTGTGTGTGCATCAGAAATACAATTTTGAATCTTGCCCTGTGCATTTCTGAATCTTGACATTTTCTTTGCATTTCTTAATTTTGTTTGTATTTATGAATTTTGTGTGTATTTATGAATTTTGTGTGCATTTATGAATTGTGTGCATTTGTGAATCTTCTGTGCTTTTTAAATTTTGTGTGTGCATTTGTGAATTTTTTTGTGCATTTGTGTATCCTGTGTGTGCATTTATGAATCATGTGAGTGCATTTGTGTATCCTGTGTGTGCATTTATGAATCATGTGTGTGCATTTGTGTATCCTGTGTGTGTATTTATCTTTAATGAGACTGAAATAGCTCCATACTATGCTATTGTATGGTTTTAAATGGTTTGCCATATATTTTGCAGCCTTAGAAAAAGGTCTATTAATACGGTTTATGGATTTTCGTCTGTGGAAATGGTAAAGTGGAAAAGGTAAAGTGCAATCTAGGATTTTTTTTTTTTATCGAGTACTCAAATTTAATAAAGGAATCATGACAGCCCCAGCTGAGAGTAACAAAAGACAAAGAGAGGGGAAAGATATCAAGAGTCAAGTCTGTGTCACCTCAAGAAAAACACCTCGTGTGTAAGGGATGCATCAAGATAAAGGAAAATCTCAGCTTTTGTAGAAGTTAATAGAAAATGTGTTTATTTACTGACCTAGAAACATCTTAATTTTGCATTTTAACATCTTAAATATTTATTTATATGCCAAAATACACATAGCATAAAAAATACTTATTATTTTTGAGCATTCAGAGTGGTCTTAAAGTTTTGTACTTTATTGTATGCAAATCTACAGAGCCCCTAAAGGGACATGTTGAAGAAACAAAATATGAGATGGGAGGAAAACATATTTTTATAAAGTTTTACAAGTGAACGGAAAGTTTTTTGGGGGGCTGGAAATGCAAACATTTAGCCCAAGAATGTACCGTGGCAAAGCTAATTAGGACAACACCTGACAGGTCCCAGCTGAAGACCATGAGGCAATCAACCAGAGGCAGGTAAAAGCTCCAGCCAGGAGGAACAAGGGGAGAGCTGCTTTGACTCTCACACAGTGCACATCTAACTTCTGTGTCTTTTATTTTTTGCCTAGAGAGTGACTGACTTTGTTTCAAGGGAGTGTGGATCACCCAGCCAAGCCAACTAAAGCTTCCCTCTCTTCCTGGGGCAAAGAGGAACTTTTGGGTGGACTAACCCTTTAATAAATATACACAGTACACACAAATATATTATGTGAACACAAACTTTTTATTGGATGTGATTAGTTGCGATGAATAGATTGCCCAGCACTAATTGTTTTCTATCAATATGTCCCTTTAGGGCTCCGTAGAAATCTCTACTGTTTTACAGGGTATCCACAGCTTCAACAAACCTGAAACTCAAAATTGAATTTTGCAGTTTTTTTTTTTTTTTGATTCAATTTTAAGACAGTTTGACAATATTCTGACGGCTTTTTTTAATGCAGATATATTAATGAGCACCATGAATCCAGCCAAGCATCACCCACATAATCTTCATGGGTCAAAAGTTTCCCTGGCTGGTGTTCAGTTCACATACACAAATGCGTGTGACAAGTCCACTCACCACTTCCATGACCTGAGCACTCCACTGAGAGAGCAGCTGCAGGCCCTGCAGAGCCAGATCAAACAACTTCCTATATTCAGAGTCAGTCTTCTGAGACTCCTGACGCCCTGAGCCGGTCACCACCTGCAAAAATGAGAAAAGGAAGCAATGATACACAGCAAGTAAACAAGATAACATAACATCTAACACAACTACTGTCATTAGGCAGAAAGCGAGCAAATTAATGAACCACTTAAATCTCATCACACAAGCTAATGACAAAACACCAGGATACCTGCCGCATCCTACAGGAGCAGGGGCTGCATTCGAAATGAACAAACAGAGGAAGAAATGCCAAACCCCTGCATCTATGTATTTGTCTCAGAAATCCAAGACAGCGCAAGATACAAACACAGTGTCAAAACCCCTGACATCTGACAACCATAGCTGTGGAACGAACAAGCTAATTTCTCTCCGCTTCTCCTCGTCACTGGGCTGCTGTCACTGATAGCGGACCCCAGTTGTCTTCTGGGCTGCCGATATGTTCTCATTACAGTGCTGCTGCCATGTCTTAATTCAAACCCACGCTAGCCTCCTGCCCTCACATTTCCATATTCATCTGTAAGACTGCCGACCCCAGTGGCACTGAATGCAAACTTTGAGTATGAAGACCGAGCCTCGAAACCAATCAGCTGTGAAAAAGGGAATAGTGTATGAAGCGAGAGCTGCTCACTCTCCCACGGCTAATGAATATTCCTGAAAGCCAAAACAAACTCAACAAAAGCAACGTAAGCCACCGTAGATTCTGATTCTCATTAAGCTGTATGATTACAACCATTAGTGCATTTCTGAAAGAGATTTTTCCGCATTGAGTATGCTGAGGCCTAATTCAGTCTAACTAGCTCATTTTCAGCTAAGGAAAAATCAGATTTACCATAAGAACTACAGTATACCGTACATATATATATAAATAAATAATGTAATTTATTCCTGTGATGAAAAAGCTGAATTTTTAGCAGTCATTACTCCAGTCTTCAGTGTTACATGGTCCACATGATTTGATGTTGAAAACAGTTGTGCGGTTTCATATTTTTGTGAAAAACGCAATATATATTTTTCAGAATTCTTTGATAAATGTTCAATCAATGTCAAGCATCCTTGCTGATTAAAAGTAAAAATCTTACTGACCCCAATTTTTTGGGACGTTGTGTGTGTGTGTGTGTGTGTGTGTGTGTGTGTGTGTGTGTGTGTGTGTGTGTGTGTGTGTGTGTGTGTGTGTGTGTGTGTGTGTGTGTGTGTGTGTGTGTGTGTGTGTGCCCTTGTTTATATTACTTTGTGGGGACCAAATGTCCCCATAAGGATAGTAAAACCTACATTGTGGGAACCAGCCAGCGGCCCCCACTTTTCACAAAGCTTATAAATCATACAGGATGACTTTTTTTGAGAAAGTAA
Source organism: Pseudorasbora parva (assembly GCF_024679245.1). Classification (NCBI taxonomy): domain Eukaryota; kingdom Metazoa; phylum Chordata; class Actinopteri; order Cypriniformes; family Gobionidae; genus Pseudorasbora; species Pseudorasbora parva. The sequence continues at coordinate 34,059,589 of NC_090183.1, read as the reverse complement.
AAATGCAGAATGTTTCCTGTGATGAGTAGGTTAAGGGGCAGGGGCAGTGTAGGGGGATAGAAAATACGGTATAAAAACCATTACATCTATGGAGAGTTCCCACAAAGATAGTGAACCAGACGTTTGTGTGTGTGTGTGTGTTTGCATTACAGGAATTGATTACATTATAAAAATTATATTAAAATAACTCTTACTGACCATAAAAAAGTATATATATATATATATATATATATATATATATATATATATATATATATATATATATATATATATATATATATATATATATATATATGTATGTATGTATGTATAAATGTATGTATATATATATACATACATACATACATATATACATACATATATATACATATATACACACATATATATATATATATATATACATACATACATTTTATACATACATTTGTTTTACACATTTCTATAATTTACAGGTAAATCACATCCAGGATGTTTAACAAAAAGTATGTAGCAGCGGTAGATTAAATACATTTTGTTAATATCGAGGATGATTACTGCAGCCAAAATTTTGGTTTAAAAAAAAAAAAAAGTGTTTTCTCTGAGACCGACTCAGAGAACTAACTTCGTCAGAGTTCTTATGTTTAGAAAGAGCAAGTCATTTGGCAGATTGGGTAACAGACATTTTGCCTCCCCCCATCAACGTCATGGCAATATGAATCAGTGCACGGTGACTGTGGAGTCCACACAGCATGTTTAAAAAGACAGTGAAGAAAACCTCTCACCTCACTGTTGCTGTAGCGAGCCAGCTCAGAAATGAAGCGCATATGATCTTCACGGATTTGAATCATCTGCTCGCAGATATTATATTGCGGACTACTGCCTGAAGATGTGCACGACCACCTAGAGGATGGAAGAGGCCAGGCAATTTAAAAAACACGGAAGGATCTAATAAATACTTCACCCAAATACTCAAATAGACCATTTTTTTATTCAGAATTGTGCACTGTTAACCTCTGTTAACATTTCTCAATTTTACAGTTCCATTTTTCCAAATGTTACAACAACAAAAAAACAACATGTGGACATAGGCAACTTATAAAACTTATGATGGATTTGCAATATCAGTTTCTTGGAAAAGACCAGCCAGTTCATTGTTAAAAATATCTTCTGCATTCCAAAAACGTTTTGGAAGGGCAGATTTCTTCCTTCAATTAAAGTAAGCTAAAAAACATCTGTAAGCAACAGCGTTCCTATTTAAATATGGCCTACTAGGGCACTCACCTGGACTTGTTTTCCTCATAGTGGGCGCTGGTTTTAATATAGCGGGACAGTTCAATCTGCATGTCACCAAACAAAGGCACTACTTGCAATTGCTGTAGGGGTAGAGCAGAATGTCAAATCACATCAAAATCTTTCTCAGGTGACCCTAACACAAGTGGTCAGACTATGAGTGTGACAAGTTCACTTTCATTTTCAGATTTCATGACCATTACATCATCAAAAGCAGAGACACGCACCTTGAAAAACTTGTCAATCTTTGTGAGATTGATTCTTTTCTTGGCTTCCAGTTTGTAGATGTTGCTGTTGTTTCCATCCATGAGATAGAGACCAAAGCCCATCACCTACAAGACAGTCAAAACAAACTATGTGGAACAATGGCTATAAAAACGCTAGAGGATAGTGTGTAAATGTCAGTGTGTTCATGCTTACTTTGAGCAGCATGTGTTTCTCACTGGGAGTGAGGTACATCTTGTTTTCATAGTAGTCAACACACAGGTTAACAATGTCTGCCAACAGCTCATCAAATCCACTAATCACCTCAAGCTGCTGCTGTAGGGACTGAAACAGAGATACCCGTCAAGATAAGTAACTCATACACAGAACATGTCTGAAGCCCTGCTACATGTATTTGTGTTTATTATGCTGCTGTATAAAGACACAGTAGTGTAAATTCAGAGTAAATTCAGAGAATTTCAGTGTTCAAGAACGCTCTGTTTGTTTAGATACTTTATATTCAATGCAAGTGTTAGTTTACAAAAGATGGTGTGGCACCTGAGTGATCTTGTTGTGGTTTGCCAGAAACATGGATAAGTTCTGAGATTCCTGAATGGAGGACGGCTCGGACATTTTCCTCAGGAACTGGGCAGCTCTTATGGACAGAGAGGACAATATAAGTAAAGAAGAGAAAGAATTATGGAGGACATATCACAATGAGGTCAATTCAGCCGTTTTGTCACTACAACAAACAATTACGGTATATTTAATTCATGACAAAACAAATTGGAGTTGGCCCACCCTTTGCAGCTATAACAGCTTCAACTCTCCTGGGAAGGCTTTCCACAAGGTTTATGAGTGTGTTTATGGGAATTTTCTGACCATTCTTTTAAAAGCACATTTGTGAGGTCAAGCACTGGCTCGATAAGGCCTGGCTCACAGTCTCCACTCAAGCTCTCAATTCATCCCAAAGGTGATCTATCAGGTTTAAGGTGCAAGGCAGTCAAGTTCCTCCACACCAAACTCTTTATGGACCTTGCTTTGTGCACTGGTGCGCAGTCATGCTGGAACAGGAAGGGGCCATCCCCAAACTGTTCCCACAAAGTTGGGAGCATGACATTGTCCAAAATGTCTTGATATGGTAAAGCATTAAGAGTTTCTTTCACTGGAACAAAGGGGCCAAGCTTGTCTGGCTATCACCAGACCAAGCTCAATTTAAAATTGAACATTGGTCTGGGGATACATTGCACTGTATTTTCTACTGCACAAGAGGTGTGATCAATTGGCATTATTTATATAACTCTGTATGCAATTGGATAGTCCTTCAACCAATCAGACCACAAGAGGTGTGATCAACAGGCAACAACCCATCACTTCTCTATCTGTCATTGTGTTAAACACACCAATAACGTGCCAGGTGGAATAACAGTCTGTTATTGGTTCCTGCAAAAGTGTAAAAGAAGCATTAGAAATGAATGTACACCCCACATCATAATCCCCCCTCCACTCAACTTTACACTGGGCACAATGCAGTAAGGTAAGTACGGTTCTCCTGGTAACTGACAAACCCAGACTCGCCCATCACATCAGATTGCCAGACAGAGAAGCGTGATTCATCACTGCGTGCTTTACACCATTGCACTTGGTGATGTAAGGCTTGGATGCAGCTGCTCGGCCATGGAAACCCATTCCATGAAGCTCTCAATGCATTGTTTTTGAACTAATCTAAAGGCCACACAAAGTTTGGAGGTCTGTAGCTATTCACACTGCAGAACAATGATGACTTATGATCTCACTCTGTAATTTTACGTGGCCTACCATGTTGTGGCTGAGTTGCTGTTGTTCCCAATTGTTTCCACTTTGTAACAATACCACTAACAGTTGACCAGTGAGGAAATTTCACGAATGGACCTATTGCACAGGAGGCAACCTATCACAGTGTCATGCTTGAATTCACTGAGCTCCTGAGAGCGACCCATTCTTTCACAAATGTTTGTAGAAGCAGTCTGCATGCCTAGGTGCTTTATTTTATACAAATTTGGCCATGAAAGTGATTGGAACACCTGAATTCAATGATTTATGAGGGGTTTCCCAATACTTTTGTTAATATAGTGTATTTTGCATTTGTTTTTTGTTGTGAGGAAAGTAAAAATGCAGGAAAAGTCATATCTACTGAGCCCTGAAATGACACACAGAATAAACAGCAATAGAAACAGAGAATGGCAGCAAGAGAGTGACGAGGAAAGTTAGATGACATGGTGGAAAACTGGATGAGTGGTTGACAAATTTGACATTTCATGAAGTGTGTTCAGTGGGCATGCTGAAAATAAACTCAAATATACACAAACACTTTGAAAGAGCAGGGAGACTAAAACTAGATCTCTTGAGGGATATGATGGCATGCAGTTTCTGTGCAGAATCTCTGTTCTGTTTATCATCATTTTGTATTGACTGCATAAATGCACTAAATAAAGGCTGAACTTCGTCAAGTTCTATCCATCAAAGAATCCTGAAAATAATGCATCATGGTTTCCACAAAAAATATTAATTAGAACAACTGTTTTCAGCATTGATAAGAAGAAATTAATCTTGAGAACAAATTCAGTATTTTAGAATGATTTCTGATGTCGCTAAAGACTGAAGTAATGGCTGATGAAAATTCAGCTTTGCCATTACAGACATAAATTACATCAAAAAATATATAGAATTAGAAAAGGGTTCATTTGAAATTGTAATAGATCACAATATTACGGTTTCATTGTGTTTTTGATCAAAGTAATGCAGCCTTGTTGAACATAGGAGACTTCTTTCAAAGACATTACAAAAATCTTACTGGCCCCTTAATTCTATAACAGTAGTGTAAGTGTAACATTTTTCCTGGTTTGAAATGTCTGTTTAATTCCAAATGAGTACCAAAAAAAAGCATGTACGGATCAGCGATAACAACTGACTAGAAGATGTAGCATGACTGCCATCTAGATGCTGCATGTATTAATGACTAGGCCAGATGCAGAACTGAGGCTCATAGAAAGCAGTCTGTGGTTACCTCTTGTAGGCGGAGTGATCATTTTTGACGCTGCACTTCATGTTCTTAAGTTCGTCCAGCACGGCAAACATGTTGATGAACTTCCCCAGTGTTAACAGATAGGCTTCAGACACAAAGTCCTTCCTCCGCTCAGCATGACAAAGACGTCGCACTTCCCCACAGAAGCGATCTATTGCTGTCCTCTGGGAGTAAAGAAAAATGAGAGTGAAGCATTAGTGTATTCTTACAACATCCTGTACCGAAATTCTGAAAATAGCGTTAAATGTTACCTGAAAGTACATGAAGTTCATTAGTTTGGTGACTTCAGGCTCGAGCACCTCCACTGTTTTCTCATAGATCTCCACTCTATTAGGCTGTTCATTACACTTCACCTGAAAGAGGGACAGATAGACAGGGTCAAATCAAGACTACTACTCTGTGTTGGTGGTGTTGTGAGTTTTGAGTGAGGCTTTGGGCATAAATATTTTACCTGAGGGATAGCTCTTGAACAGCTTCTCCATGTATACAGCATCACAGCATACTCCTGTCCTTCCTCTAACATCTCATTCTGCAACACAGCAAAATGTCATTACGAAATGAAAATACACTCGAGTAATTGAATTCCTTCCTTCCTTCCTTCCTTCCTTCCTTCCTTCCTTCCTTCCTTCCTTCCTTCCTTCCTTCCTTCCTTCCTTCCTTCCTTCCTTCCTTCCTTCCTTCCTTCCTTCCTTCCTTCCTTCCTTCCTTCCCTCCTTCCGTTTTAGGATACAGAAACCAGTTATGAAGTTAATGAAGAAATAATATTTATGATTCTACATAATTTCTAGATTATTCTATAAAGTATTACTTCATTGAAATAAATTATTAATTTTAAAATGTTTTAATACTGTGAATTTTTGTGACTCAAATTGTGATGAAAATGTAAATGTATAATTAATGATAAGATATTCTATTAAATACAACAGTACTACCACTAGTAATAAAAATAATAATCATTTAAAAAAAATTAACAACAATAAACCTTTATACACATGTTGAATATACTCCCAAAGAACAGATTAACCCACTTAATCTTAAAATCTTAACAACTTCGAAAATTTATGCTAGAGTAAAAAAAAAAACTTTCACTCAGTGTGTGAAACTACTTCCATACACACACTCCTCAATTCCTCACTGAAGCCAAACAGTCCCTGACAGCTATTACCCATCACTAATAGAGCACATAGCAGTTCACATTCAGTACAAAAACCATTCAGAGCGGCCCACTTTGCTTGGCCAGGCTCCTCAAATGAGCATGGTGAACGCGAACAATGAGAGACTCTAATGGGCCCTCTTGAATCATTTCAAGCCCCTGACCGACTCCTTTAGCAAGGCTTCCAGAGAGCTGGCTTGACAGACTGGTTCAGACAGCCGAGGTTAGCTTTACAGAGCTGTGATAGACTTGGGTTTTAGTGAATTAAAGAAGGGCAACCCATGAAGTTGAGTGGAACAACCAAAGCTGTTTGTGTGGAAATGCTGAGGGAATCTTACCATGTTGGAGTGGACGGTGGCCTGCTCGATGTAACGGGCGATGCCTGTCACAAAGGCATTGCGGTCCTCAAAGTTGGTGTTGAAGTTGGGCTAAGGGTGGCAAAAAGCAACAGTACGGTTATGCAAGCACTGTTTTGTATGCGTTTAGGTAATTTGGGTTTATATATTCTAAAATACCCAGAAGTGCTAGATTCAGTGTGCCACACGGCCTGAAAAGTAAGGCAACAAGATGATGGGCTGCTCTGGGGTCAGTTGTTACCTGGTAAATGAGGGACGAGGGCAGAGGCTCGATGCAGGGCTGCTGATCCGGGAGCGGCAGCTCCTCCAGCAGGTCCACATTAGACAGAGCATCTTCGAGAGTTACTGTGGACGCCATCACTCTAGAACAAAACATGAAACAAATATGAGACAAAAAAAAACTGGCTACGTTCAAGATAGCATACTGCAAGTGCTATAAACAATGCTTTGAACATTGATAATAATAAGAAATTTTTGAGCAAAAACAGATCATGTGACTGAAGACAGGAGTAATGGCTGCTAAAAATTCAGCTTTGCATCACAGGAATAAATTGCATATTACTACATATTACATTAGCAATGTATATTAAAAAAGCAACAAAAAAATCTAATTGTAATATTTCACAATATTACTGATTGTTTTTGTACTTGTGATTAAATACATGTTATATATAAATACAAATAAACTGTAGTGATCATAATAGACTTTCAAAAAAATTAACAGCAGTGTACGCTCATTGTTACTACATTTCATTATTATTAATAATAATAAAATAACAACAATCATTAGTAATTATTTAAAACATGTTAATAATAGTACCACATCGTTCTGTGCAAAACACTCCTGCCTCTCTATATAGTTGATATCACAGATAGTAAGCATTAACATAAATAAAGGAAATGTTTGGAAACCATGGCAACAAGGCAAGCAAGAGGTTTAATAGTTGACAGGAAAAAAATAAGACATCAAAACATTCACAAAAAATATCTTATCCTATCTTTGAAAATGGGCAACTTTTTTCACACCTCACAGCATCGACTGTCAGAATGAAAGTGCCCTCCTCCTCCTACTTCCTCCATTCCCCTCATGAGTCAAAACCTCATATTTGCAATAAATGCAATAAATCTCTCCTGTAAAGAGAAGTTCGTGCTGCTGACACTGATTTAACTGCTACAAATCCCAAACTCTCACTGAAAATTACCATTTCATTTAATTAATTGGTTTGTCACAGCATATAGGCTAGAAGAATATTTTGCCGTTCACTTGTTTTTCATTTTTTCAGCTGGTCCAGAACCGATTCACTAAACAAACATCTGACTGGCTGTTATTGTATGTCATGTTTTGCAGCAAATTCACATTTAGCATGGACAGAAAAATTGCTTGTTGCTTAAACTGCTAATGGCCAAAAGTGAATGGCAATTGCTGACAAGACAATTATAGGACAGAGAAAGAGGAAACACAAAGCAGGCCTGAGGAACTGGGCTACTGTGTTAAACAACTGTAAGCCTTAGTGAGATAAATACTGATGACATCCTTCATGTGTGCCGTGGTGGACTAGCAAGCACACATCACTTGCAAGCACACATCTAGCCTTATTTAGGAAGCCACTTGTGTATCACTTGTAGAGAGAGGAACTTCGAGGGGGGAAAGCAGAAGGAGATTTGTGATGAGGAAGAGAGTGAGTAGAAGAGACAAGAGAGTGGGTCACTGCAGTCTATCATGAAGAACAGAGTGTCTCTAGGGAAACACAGTGATGTTATCATCATATAACACATGTTGACACTGCTGTGGTTAACACTGACAGATGCATCTGCTGCCTGAGACCTGAAAAAAAAATGTACTCGAAAATGAGAATCACACACTGAATTAAAGTTAAAGAGTGTCATTTGTTTTGATGTTAAAATCAAGAACTCTTCTGGCAAGCACTGTGTAACGTGCATAGACAGACAACAATAAGTAAGCACTCGCAGAATGAGAGGACTGCTTGTTTAGGCAGAAGGGATGGCATTTTGGATATCTGAGGGCCTTATTGTTTTCATCAGGTAATTTTTTCTCAACCTTTCCACTTTTTGGGGCCTTAACATGCTTTTTAAAAAAGGAGGGGGGATTGTACATGATTAAAAACAACTGTCACAACTAAAAACACATTTTCTCATATTTTGTTTGTTTAAAATGTTCAATTCTCTTACTTTAATGACTGGTAAACAGTTGACAACTGCTCCTTAGATGTCAGAGTCATTTAACACTCTTGCTGGTTTAGAGTTTAACCCATTCATTGCTGTCTGTTGTTGCCTGGATTCAGTATTTCATAGGCCTTATCTTTTAATATCAATTTGAATAAAAACAATCAATAAAGGCATATAACCAGTTCATTTGTAGTGCACTAATATCATCAATGATTTTGAAAAATAAATAGCCCATCTAAAAAAAAATAAGACCGTCTCAAGTAACCCAAAGTCAATAATGTCAGGCTGTTCGCAATTTGAGCTGAAGTTGAAGAGAATGAACACCAGCCAATATAAAGGCAGCACTTTACTCGCTGGTTATTAAACTCAACCAAACGCATCCTATTTGAGATGAATCAGTTATTCACAACATAAAAGTTACAACTTGCATCTGCAGAAAAGGATGCAGATGCGCACATGAACCTGACTGCGCTATCCTGATGTAACACTTATTGTGGATTTTCTTTAACAGCTGATACACGGGGAACTAAATCACAGAGAATACAACATTCTATTACAATCGTGTTCTCATTATAATGCTATATAACAGATTGGCGCATCACATCTTGCACTGTATTTCATCATCACAGTGATTTCAGCCATTACTGCAGCACGCGCTTCAGTTTGACTTTATTTCTCTGGTCTGGAAGGCATGCTTTTTTAACACTTTCTAATTGATAACCAATAACATAATCAGAAAAATATATTTTTAAAGTCAGGGTTGTCGTTGCAGTCACGTCGAGTACTCAAGTACTTGACCACTGTTGCCCATCACTACTTTAAATGCATATTGCCCGTCGTGCACAGCCTAAAGTTACCGAGGTGGCGCATCGCTGCTTCTACTTTAAATTAGGAAAAGGAAGCTAAGACTGAACACAGATGTTAGACTGAATTAAAATCTACTATGAAATCTAATGATGCAAAATAAAAACTAAATTAGATACAGGACTGCACGATTATTCATTAAAGGGTTAGTTCACCCAAAAATGAAATTGATGTCATTAATGACTTACCCTAATGTCGTTCCACACCCGTAAGATCTCCGTTCATCTTCAGAACACAGTTTAAGATATTTTATATTTAGTCCGAGAGCCTATCCAAGTGTATGCACACTATACTGTCCATGTCCAGATAAGGAATAAAAACATCATCACAGTAGTCCATATGTGACATCAGTTGGTTAATTAGAATCTCTTGAAGCATCCAAAATACATTTTGGTCCAAAAATAACAAAAACAACGACTTTATTCAGCATTGTCTTCTCTTCCGCGTTTGTTTTCAAACCTCAAATAAAGATTCAAACAGTCATGAATCAGCGTATTGATTCATGATTCGGATCGCCAATGTCATGTGATTTCAGCAGTTTGGCACGGAATCCAAATCATGAATCAATACGCTGATTCATAACCGTTTGAATCTTTATATGAGGATTGAAACAAACGTGGAGGGAAGACAATGCTGAACAAGGTCGCAGTTTTTCTTATTTTTGGACCAAAATGTATTTTCGATGCTTCAAGAGATTCTAATTAACCAACTGATGTCACATATGGACTACTTTGATGATGTTTTTATTACCTTTCTGGACATGGACAGTATAGTGCGTGTACAATTAGATAAACTGTCTGACTAAATATAAAATATCTTAAACTGTGTTCCGAAGATGAACAGACTTACGGGTGTGGAACGACATTAGGGTGAGTCATTAATAACATCCATTTAATTTTGGGGTGAACTAACCCTTTAAAAAAAACGCAATCTCGAGTCATAAACCCATGTGATCTTATTTCAAAATGACGATTGAAAAAATCTGATATTGTCTATAATACGCCTGTAGAGCTCAACCATAGACCGTAAAAAAATATGGACGCCTCAACATCATCCGTTTCCGCTTGGCAGATTTGAAGCTTTAGGCGGCCTGCACGGCGCGGACATCTTGGGACCGAGTCTGCGCAGTAGAGCGCAGGAAGTAGAGCAGGAAGTACAGCTGCGATATCAAATGCCCGCCCACACTCTCACAGATGCAGAACAATTAATTATGTTGGTATGAAATAAAAAGTTATGGAAATGTAGAAATTAAAGCTAAAGCTCCAATCTGTTCCCAAAAATTCCGAAAAAAGTCCGTTAGTGCCTCAGTGACAACTTCACTCAGAGAAGCCGTCAGTCTCAGCTGTCAATCATGACGTCACACCCCCCGTTTTTATAGCATCAAATAACTAACTAAAACTAAACTTATTTTAAAAACGAACACCATTAGAAAAAACAGAGGGGCAGCTATACTGGGACCGGTCACCGGGAGGCGATCGAGGCGCGAAAGCTTCAGTATCTGAGAGGGAGACTGCAGGCTCGAGCTCAAGATCTGACAGTGATGTAACCCAGAACTGACATCACACGATTACTGTGCCCTTCTCAGAGCCAAGTTTGTGTTTAGGAATGTACAGTATGAGCTGGTGTTGTAATTGCAGCTGATATTATTTCCAGTGTACAGCATGTTACACCCACTTCTGGCAGCTCCATTATTTAAACCCTACCTACATGATGAACATTTATAAACCAACAGCTAATCCATGCAGGATGCAATCAGATTACGGTCCTTTTAAAATAAAAAAGCCTATTTATTTGTATTATTATTTATTTTTGTAAGGTAAATAAAGCATGAAACCATGCAGGTCAGTTTTTTCATCAAAAAGGAAGTGGGTAAGAGGCTGTGGACAAAACATGACAGCTCAATATTGTGGGTTTTATCTGTCAAACAAAGTTGCTGATGAAAGTCTGGCACTTTTTACCGTACGTTCACTTGCTTCAAATATAATGCAGACCTGCTTAAACACAATTCAATTCATAAATCCAATTTGTTTTATCATTAAACAACCATTTTTTAATCGCTCTGGGGAGTAAAAAGGGAAGTTGTCTTGAGCTGAACATAGTTCCTCTTTAATGCTGCATAGTTCCCTGACATCCTTTTTCAGATGACAAGTCTTAGAAAAAAATGCTGATCATGAATGCAATCAGAATCTTGTCTTTTCTTATTACTCACTGGCAATAAACCAGATCATTAAGCCAAAGTGGCCCTGTCAGAGAATGATGTGTTTTGGTCCACTGCAGTTAAAAGCAGTGAATTTTTTTTTTTTTTAAAGAGACCACAATCATTCCACAGGCTTTACAAGCCTTGTCATGTCCCTGAAGTTCTACATGCCTGAATATTTCTGTATGGGGCAGGTCAGGATCAAGCTGAGTCATATAAATGGGGATGGCAGCAGAGAAAATTAGAAAACATGATACAACTTTTTGTCTATAATTCTATATCTGGATGGCCATATTTAGATTACAAATTATAATCAGTCATTAATGAATGATGCAAGTTTCACGAAATTGAAGGTGGACATTCAGAGGGCACAAGAGGGGCTTTTAAATAAGACTATGCAGTAGAAACACAAAAACAACTGAAATTGCACTACATGATTAGAGAAAAACTTTTACAATAGTTTTGCATGTAACTTTGCTTCTTAATTGAGTGACCAAAAAGAAAACTTTTAGCAAAAGAATAGCGAACTGCATTCAAATACAACATTCAGCCAGAATAGTCTGATTCACAAATAAGGGATCCAGTGCTTTATAGTGAACCCGAAAGCATACAACACAAACCAGTGAAGTCTGATTCATACACAACTCTTAGGAGCTGATTTTTTAAAATGAATCGAAAAACATGCACAAACAGTGCAGTCCAACAACAACAAAAAAAAACTCCTAGTATAAAATATAATGCAGACCTGAATTAAAGGAAATTGTGGCCAAAACTGGTACTGCAATCACTTTCAAATTACTGCAGAGAGGTGTCTCCCTGTCCCCCACCCCCCCTGACTCGAGGTTGCCAGATAGGCTGCAGCTGTGGTAACTGGAGTATAGCTGGCAACCCAGATGCTGAAACACTACTGACTTTGTGATTGGTAGATAGGTGGAGGGTGGAGCTTCAGGCCAAAACACAACATGTCAACATCAGCATCAGTTGAGGGCTGCAACAACAACTTTTAAAGGGGGGGGGGGGGTGAAATGCTGTTTCATGCATACTGAGCTTTTTACACTGTTAAAGACTTGCATTCCCATCCTAAACATAGACAAAGTTTCAAAAACTAATGCTGGACGTTTGATGGAGTATTTCTGTGTCAAAAATACTCTTTCTGGTTTCTCACAAGTTTCTGAGAGTTTTTTTCGAGTATGGGTCTGTTTGACGTCGACAGAGCGGAAGGTCCTTGTATGGGCCGTACGGGCTCTTCTCCAGGAAAGGTGCGCATGCGCGTGTGACCAGAGCGAAAGAGCAAATGCACGCCCATAAACACTCTCTCAGGTGCAGATCCACTCGTCTGAGCAACACGTCTGTCGCGCCACTCTCCACTTTATTCCTATGGGTGACATCAAGCGACTTTAACGAGGCCGCACAGCATTCCTGGAAGGCAGCGCTGCATTTGAACCGAATTGAACACAGAAATGACCAGAAGCGTCACCTCACGCATCAGTCGCGTCGCAAAAGTGCATCTCCACGGTCACTGCTGTCACAGGACTTCACGAAATCAACAGTTATCAAAGAAGTGTGTTTTTGACGGAGCGGTCCCAGCGATAAAGGTTCACAGTCGTGCGCAGTGTGTAAAACTGCTTCAAATGTCTGTGTTGTTGGCTATCGTCGCGTAACCTAGCGTTCTCACAAAACGTGCTTCTTCATTCAAATGCGCTAACGGTTACTCCATTGTATAAAGTTACACTAGTCTGACGTGCAAAACCATTTTGCTTGCTACTGCTAATGTTTAGTCGAATACAATTGTCCATAAACCAAATCATGATGTCCTCATAAACTGCGAGTAAAGACACACAAATGTTGACAGGCCACTAAATACAGTACATACCACAGAGACGGACGTCAGTTACAGAGTAGTTACTCGCAACTACAAAAGTTTATTTTTTGCTTACGTTTTAAAGCCTCGTCAGTTAAAGAGTGGCACCAAAATCAAAAATGCATTGTGGTTGTTGAAGTTTTTGGCCAAAGGAAACGCTAGAGCCCTTTTTCTGCTTTCTTTTGCTGAGGTGCTGTGGTTTGTTGCTTTAATGTCAATCAGCATGAAGTTAGGTTCACTTCACAGCTTATTCTGACCAAAAATATCCCACTTACAAGTGGGATATTCTTGGTCAGAATAAGCTGTAAAGTGAACCTGACTTCATGCTGATTGTCAATAAACAAGAATGGAGACTGCTAAGCATTAAAGAATGACTACATTGGACGATGAACTGTCTCCATTCCAACAGCCAAGGGTGGAGCTAAGTCACTGATTCGGAGCATGTACAGGAATCACAATCTGAAATGCAAGAGCACTTAAGCTCTCTAAAGTCACACAAACCTGCAAACTCTAGTCAGAATATCTAAAAATACCCAAACCACAATAAACCGTCCAGACAGAGTACATTCCCTGAGACCGACACTGCCATCTTCAGTGGCCGTCTGCCCTGAACTCTTTCACTACCAGACATCCACTAAGTCAGTATTAAACACACTGAGAAGATTTCCACCTGTGATGGTGTATATAAACTGACCACGCCAAAACATGACGTCAACTCCAGCTGCACACAGGAAGGGAAAAAAAGCCTTTTTTGCACCATGTGAGCTGTGTGCAGATTCAACACCTGCTGCACAAGGTGCCTTCACATCTTCACACACACATATTCCTCTCATGGCAGCGGAGGTGGTAGCACACGAACAATATGCAGAACGCACTGGTGTGCTCTTTTACTGAAAATACACACAACTTTGACACATTCTGCCTTTTTTATAACACTTTGCACACTAGAAGAAAAGAAAGAAAAAAAAATCACACACTAACTTAGAATGTCATACAATGATAAACATCATTTCTTGCTGCATTACACAAAAAACAGTTGTACACATCAAAGTAAACGTGTAAATACAACCAAATGCGTTTGGTTGGATGTTTTAAGCCTATAAAGATGCCTTTTTCCACTATCTCGACATTCTGACATATGACTGTCCCTCTTAGAGGCAGTTGCACAGAACTTTCATACTGGTCGTGATGATATATATAATATTAGTAATTCATATCTCACAATCTGGTCAGGCAGTCGCACAGCTGCAAAACAGATCAATATTTTCACAAACGCATACTCATCACAGATCTCTCCATTGGAAATGTAAGGGTTATTTCACCCAAAAATTTTAATTCTCTCATTAATTTCTCATCCTCATGTCATTCCAAACCCGTAAGACCTTCGTTCATCATCGGAACACAAATTAAAGGGTTACTTCAGCGATTAGCATATGGCTTTCTATCAGTAGACACCCTGGAGTATATTCGAAGGGTCGTGTTCCCCCCTCTCATATCCCCCTGAGACGAGAGATGTATGCATTTTATTTATGGAAAAATTACTTCGGTGACGCAAATATCGTTGATTTGTGTCATCGGTAAAATGTTTGGCCAGACGCTAAAGACTACAGCCAGCAGAGGGAGCTATTTCCTCATGTTTTCAACTCACACATGGGATGGGGTCGCACTCACAGCTCAGCTCACACAGCCTCAGGCATTCATATTAACAGGGGTCAGCGGAGCAAAGTGAGTATTTTATCTTCTCAAGTTAATTCCAATGAAAGTTAATCTTCCAAAGGCATGAACTAAAAATGCGGCAGACTGAACACACGCTGAGAACTGCTGCGAGCGTGGACACGTTTACCTCAGCTCTCATCACGAGAGCTCATTCAGCTCATCACGATGCGTGTAATCGGACTCCTGCTGCGTTTGTGCTGACACTTCCTCAGCGGCTAAATCACTATATATTTAACAGACACTTTCAGTTTTTAATTGTAGTCTCTGTTCTCTAACTGAAAGGATTTTATGAAGATGAACATGGTGGTGGGAAAGTAAAAGTGATTCAGTAGTGGTGGCTTTGGGAATGGCCTCACAGGGCAGCGAAGCATTCTGGGAATTGTAGTCTTTCATCCCCATGAGACAAAAACACCTTTTCTGTCTTATCTCAGTCTATAAAACACCAAATTCAAAAAATAATTTCACATTTCTACTACATTAATGACCCAGTTTAAATACAGATTCATCTTCCCAGCACTGAAGTACCCCTTTAAGATATTTTTGTTTAAACCTGAAAGCTCTCAGGCCCCTCCATAGCTATTTAATTCACACTTTAAAGGCACAGAAAGGTAGTAAAGACATCGTTAAAATCCTCCACATAAATGCAATGGGTCAAGTTTAATTTTATGAAGCGATTGACTATACTTTTTGTGCGCAAAAATAAACAAAAATAAAAAATGTATTCAATTTCTTCACGTCTTTGTCAGTCTCCTATCCTGTTGAGGCAGTGTAAGTGTTCATTAAATTGCTGTCTATGGAGGGGTCAGAGAGCTCTCGGATTTCATCAAATATCTTAATTCGTGTTCCGAAGGTGAACAAATGTCTTACAGGCTTGGAACGACATGAGAGTAATTAATGAAAGAATTTTGGGGTGAACTATCCCTTTCATGTTTGTTTGTCAGAGATGGTCAAAATGTGGCTTAATTTGCTCAAAATAATCTGCTGAATCATAAAACCCACTCAGGCAGCCAAGTGGAACAAATAACTTCCTAAATCATTATTATCAGCCTCTCAAAAGGGTGTGGGCTGATGAACACCATGCCTGAACTTTCAACAGTCCTGCTGACCTCCAGCCAGTAATGACATTTACTTTTCTTTTCTGTCTTCAAGTCATTTACAGTCCAGAGAAACTGGATTAAAGATTAGGAGATGGGGACTGACACCACAGAATCAGTTTATAGACATAGCCTAAGCCTAGTTCAAGACTAAAGGGATTTTCAAAGAGATCCACCCCTGACAGAGCGGTTTAATCCATGTCTAGTCTTAATCTGCATCCAGGAAACAAACTGAAGGGTTTTAGGAGACAAACTAAAAGTTTACAGTGCTGTGATTCAACCGAAGGTGACTACTCTGATTGGAAGTTGCTTAAAAGGCAGGCATGGAAACCAATACAAATATCTCATTAACTTTGTGCTTCAGTAAACCATAATCTATCTATCTATCTATCTATCTATCTATCTATCTATCTATCTATCTATCTATCTATCTAATTATATATATATATATATATATATATATACACGTGTGTGTGTGTGTGTGTGTTATTAAACACTACAGAACTTGTTTTATGTATTAAGGGACAATGTTTGTCTCCTTGAATTTATTATTAGTGGCATTTTTTCTTTACTTTTCACCATCAACAACAACTTTTAACAACAACTACTATTTAACAACAACTATTATTATTTTTCCATTTAACAAGTCAAAGGGATCAAACTAATATTTTAAATATCTCCAAACTCTAGTTAACTTCTGATCTTTACAGACCATGCTAAAATGAACTATAAACATGTGATTGATTGATTGATTCTTGATAGATAGATAGATAGATAGATAGATAGATAGATAGATAGATAGATAGATAGATAGATAGATAGATAGATAGATAGATAGATAGATAGGACAGGCAAGCATGGACAAATATTTAATATCTAGACAAGCATACAAAAAAACTCAAAATTACTACATTACTTGCTGTTCCATAACTTAACACACAGAAACACTACAGTTTCAGTAACGTTAAAGTTTTTACCCAAACTAAGCGACAAACTATAATGCGCTTATTATAAACTACGAAGCGTTCTCTTGCGTTTGCAGTGCAGAGCAGACAACTTCGTTTATTTTAACGAGTGAGTTAGTTGGTCGCGTCGCGTGAACAGGCCCACTTCATCCACGACGTGAAACTTCAAACAACTCAAAGGAATTCAACCCGACAATACCTTTCCATTCTGCCTTGCACACACTGAAACATAAACATATATTCGAACAACACTACGCGAACGCCGACTATGTTAACTGACTAATTATCTAACTTACAGAGAAAGCGTTTGGAGAAAAAAAGACAACACCCAGAATGAAAGTAAGGGCAAAGCTGCGTTCTACCCACCCTTACGTGAGATTTCCAGGACAAACTATCCGCTTCGGCTATTCATTCATGCATTTTCCGTTGTGATTTGCAGTTCTGAGGTGGCTGAGAGGGTAGAGTTAACTTGTGAGACCGTCTTCGGTGGTTAATCTGCGGTAGTTTGGAGTAGTTGAGGGAGTTTGCGGAGGAATCCTGCTCGCGGTGAATGTTGTCGCAGGCGCAGCTCTGGCTGGAAGTTCCTGTTGCGCTCTACAGGGACATTCAACAGGAAACTCCAGCGCCGCAGTACAGCACACTGCCAGCAGGGGGCGTTCAGGAATATAACTGCAGAAGTAGCATTTTGAAAATGTGAAATGTAAATATTTAAAAGATATGCTCTTGTATTTTCATCCCCATTATATCAATATTTTTTACTTTACGTTTATTTTCTTATATTTCTCAATTTTATATATTTCTTTATCACATCCTGTGGTATTTTCCTATATTGTGTATGTCAGTGCTATACACAATATTATAATATAATGGCAATGAAGTTTGTTGTTGTTACAGTGAATTTACAGTTACCTGAAATGTGAAATTGAACAGTTCAAAAGTTTGGGGTCACAACATGTTTTAATGTTACTGAAAAAATTCCACGTGCTGCATTAATTTGACCAAAATACATAATGACATACTAATATTATGAAATATTAGTATAATCCAAAAATACTTTTGGTAACACTTTATTTTACAGTGTCCTTGCTACAAATTACTTACCATATTAATAACTGTAAATTATGTAAAATTGCATGCAACTAACCCTTAACCAAGTACATATTAATTACTATTAATCAGTACTTATATAATTACACTGTAACAATAACATCTTAAAATACAGTGTAACCTAACTTTTCAATTTTAATATATTTTACAGTGTATTTCTGTGATGTTAAAGCAATATTTATCAGCCATTACTACAATCCTATACTTTAAAAACTATTTTAATATGCTGATTTGTTGCTAAAGACAAAGTCCTAGCTGAATAAACATTATTTCCTTCAAAAACAAACCCAAAAATTTGAAATGGCAGTGTATATGAAAAAATTATGCTGCAACAGTATACTGTATCTCGAAGTCAGGGCAATTATTTTAATATATGCAATCCATTAAGCACAATGAAAAACATCTTTAATCAACCACAAAACATACAAATATAGCCTTGAACTGCATACAAATGTAGTTTACATTTTTCATTGTTAGCTTATGTACAGTACTTTTTTCTATTATCTGCTGTGTGTAATATACATAATTAGATCACCTGTACAACGAAATAGCTTTGGGCATGTGCATTTCACATATCCGCTGCATGTAGAGGACGATTATGTTTTCTATGTGACATATTGAGCCGCAACACTGGCCAACAACGCTGAAAAACAAACAGTCAGACTCCACAAAACATTACATTACGTATCTTGATGCAGCAAACGTGCTGTAGACAGAGAAGACAATTTAACACAAGTTTCACTGTTTACAGACACAAAGTGCTACTTCTGTACCAATGAAGTGCTATTGTGATTTTGTCTGTCTCATGTGCTATGATGTCAGATATCCTGGTACAGACAAACAAGAACAGTACAGCAGCCGTCATGCAGCAGTACAATAAATAATATTGTGTTCAGTGCTCTGGACTCAAACCATGTTCGATCTGCTAACACTGTTCAAATCCAGCCATTAGCGACAGCGCCAAGGACTCCACTGCAAAAGAAAACGGAAACATATATGGTGAGTATAGCTAAAATAAATATATAATTTATATTTATATATTCATAAGAGTCATAATTAGGAGCAGTAGAGGACGTACAATGAGGAAATGAGCCTCTGCACACGGCCTTGTTTAAAATGGTCACAAGAAACATGTGACAGTTTTTAAAATCAGACTCCATTTTGTCAATCGATTCGATTCTGAGGAGGAAAAGAAATACATTTAAAGAATGGTAAAAATAGCTAAAGGGAAGTAAAACCTCCTCCTCATCAAGCTGAACCGAAAGCTGCAAGATAAGGACGAGGCTAGATGGACAACTGTGAAAAGTTCCCATACATGATGTAAAAGTTTTGAACTTACTTCCAGGCCCCAAAACCAGCCTGCCATCTGTCTGAGAAGATTAGAACTAAATTCAGCACTTTCATGATGGCCTCCTTGACAAAACTGACCTGCAAAAACACAGTAACCCGAATTGATGGTTTAGAAACAACACAAATATCTATAACAGTTTAAAAGTAAAAACTAGGGAACTAAAGGGATAGTTTGAAAAAAATCCCATAATTTACTCATCCTCATGCCATCCTAGGTGTTTGTAAGATATTATCCTTACAGGTGAATACAATCAGAGTTTAAAAAAAATCCTGGCTAATCCAAGCATTATAATGGCAGTGAATGGCAGCCCAAAATTTGAAGCCCAAAAAAGTGCATCCATCCATTATAAAAGTAACCCACACGGCTCCGGGGGAAGCGAATCGATGGGTTTGTGTAATAAGAATATACATATTTAACATGTTATAAAGTAAAATATCTAACTTCCAGCCTCCCATATTCAACTTACAAAAAAGTGCAATGCTTATGCTTAATCCGATGTCATACAGTGAGCCGGTTATGCTTTTTTGTTGAATAGGAAAGTAAATTTTACTTTATAAAGTTTTAAATATGGATATATGTATTTTTCATTTTCAGGTGAACTATCCCTAATCTAAAACATGCACTATTTGTTTCCCGACAGACACATTTTTTGGCCTGTTTAACTTCAGCTTACTTTTTCTCTGAGCAGACATCGGTCATGAATGGTAGACAAGTATCTGTAGTGGATTTTAATGAGCTGGTCCAGGTCCTTTGCCTCCTGCACTTGGTGTTGAAATTCTAGACCTGTACTGTGTAGGATCTGTGAATGAATGCATGATAAAATGTCCAGATGATGATTTTAAATCAAATCAAAACACCTTTATCAGAACAAAAATAGTTTAAACTCTACGGCAAATAAATGAAGTATTCCCGTATGTTAAACTTACCCTAGTCATAATGTAGTTGTGGAGGCTGTTGACAAAGTGCATGAGTTTGACCCTCAAGAGAAACATCCTGTGAATCTGCTGGTTTATGGGCTCTTTGGCTGTGCTTTCCTCCGATTGGCCTCCTTCTTGCCTCTTAGCGGCTACTGTCAAATCTGTGGAAAGACTCTATTTTAAGATCCCATAACAGCAGGTGAACTGAAACCATCCTAAACAGAGTATTGTGAATAAAGATAAGTCACAGGGAAAAAGTGATCACACCACAAAAATAAGGTACAATGAAAAGTTAAAGAGATAGTTCACCCAAAAATGAAAATTATATAATTTACTCACCCTCAAGTTTTTCCAAACTTGAATACATTTATTTGTTCTACTGAACACAAAAGAAGATATTTAGAAGAATTTTGGTAACAAAACCCTGTTGACGTTCATAGTATTTGTTTCCCATACTATGGAAGTCAATGGGGTCCGATCAGCTATTTGGTTACCCATAATCTTCTTTTGTGTTCAGTAGAATAAAGAAATTCATATATATTTGGAACAACTTGAGTGAGAGTAATTAATGACAGAATTTTCCTTTTTGGATGAATTATCCCTTTAATGAGTATGAAATTAGTTCACTCTCATTTTATTACAAATTTAAGTAATAAAAAAAACCTCACCACTGAACCGTAATGTGTCCAGACTATATTTGGCCCATTTGATCTGAAGCAGCAGTAGGAAGACTTGATTGTAGATTTTCTGACACTCTGAACTAATAACAATGTCTACAGGCCATGGAACCTGATGAGACAAATTATGAACAAATGAAAAAAATCATTATCATAAAAACAGATACATTCATTTACATTTCAAAACAGATACATTATTTAAATGTATCATAAATGTGTAAATACAATCCTCGAAGCAAAAAAAGCTAAATTAATAATTTTGTAATTGTGCGTTCAAGTCCTCCTGGGATGTTCGTATTTACGAGGTGAGAAATTGTTTACGACATCATGTGCGTTCAAGTCTCTTTGGTCAGAGCATGATGGCGGTGTAACTTCTCTTAATTAATTACACAAAATTACAGCAAGGTTTGTTAACTCTGCTTATAGAAAATGAAGAACAAAGAATGTGCATCAGGTGAGTTTTGATCTTTAACATTTTTAATTAATAATCTATTAATAAATAATCTATTTAGCCACGGTAAATGGTATTGTTACATATTAGGCTAATTGTTATATTACAATGCAAGCTTACTTTGTTTAAATGTCAAAGCCTGACAGTGTCACTGTAAATACCTGATATATTCAACTACAGACATTGCATCCATTGATTCCGCCATGTTTCCCACTGACGCACGCCCCCAACTAGTACAGATTGGGGCTTAAACAAAATCCCGAACTTCCCACTGGTATTTACGACTTCATGGTAGCGTTCATGTGCGTTCAACTCGTAAATACGATCTTCACGACATGACTTGAACGCACTATCAGTTGAAAGTAGGGTTGGTTACCTTATAACTCAGAGTAAGACCATCAAGGTTATTCACTGGCTGTTTTTTTCTTGCCGGATCAATAGTTTCAAGAAATATGGACAACCTAGAATCATGAGAAAGATGCGAGAGAAACACAAGTGAACCACAGGATATTGAGTGATAAAAAGGTAGGGTTGAATGGTAAACCACAGAATTGCTAAAAGCTCCTTGTGGAGTACCGGCTGCTGTCCTCTGGGTGGCGCTGTCCAACAGCCTCTTGCAGCTGCACATTGAGGAACGCCAGCTGCTGCCAGCTCTCCTTCTCTAGAACTTTGTCAAAGATGGCTGTGTAGAAATCATACATAGTATCACCAGCTTCCAACAGGAAGTAGTTTCTCATGGCCTGCAAGTACCCTAGAAGCCTAAGATAAAAAAAAAAGAGAGGTTTAAGCATAAATGCTCTACAAAACTATATTGTCAGGTTTGTGCACAAAGGATTCTCCTGCAGGATCTCACCTGTAGTCTTTCTTCAGGGTTCTCATGAGGTTCCCACAGCATTCGATGTATCTCCTCTCAATGTGTGGATACAGACAGGAACGGAGCGTGAGCTCAAACGTCTGACATGTCACAGATTCGGAGGAGCGGTCCAAAATCACACTGCCACCAGAGAATTTCTCATGGAAGTCATTCTGCTCTAAATAAAGCCTGCAAAGAGATTACACACATTACCTCAATGGAAAACAAGCTACTGAAATTGTGAATGACCAAACATAGTGCCTGGTGCGGCAACCTTTTTTCCATCATTAAAACAGCAAAAGTGTATTCAGACACTCCCTAAGTGCACACCTTCAGACCACATGCTCAGATCATTATAAAAGGGCCCAAAAGCCCTATTCGTCGGACGGTAATTGTTTCTTGTGGAGTCATAAGGTATTTTCATCATTTACAGGGCTGAGTCTGTGATTTTATTGCTGTCCGAATCCAGAACGTCAGTGTTTTTCTCCCACTACTTGACAAACACCAAGGTCATGTGGTCATTTAATTGCCGTCCGAATCCACATCTCAAGTTTTCAAGAAGAGATCGCTTCAGAATTAACGGTTTATCCTTTTTGACCCCAGCGGAGCACCATATCGTTGCGCTTTGCTGTAATTCGGAAGCATTTTAAAGATCTATAGCCAACACTTTTATTACTAAAAAGCAGCAAAAATATTTACAAAAATAATCATTCATCACCGCTCAAAAGATTAAGTTAAGAAAAACATGTAAACATTTGAAATGAGCCGTTATTACATCAGTAATTATCGTAGGTTCAATTTGCAGTTTTTTATTAACTTTTTTTTTTTTTTAAACAGGAGATTTAAATAATAAATAATTTCCTATTATTAAATTAGATATGATTTTATTCTTATTATTCCAAGTAAATTACATTTTTGCAGCAGACAATCATTAGATTGACCATGTGAGCAGCTGTTCCCAGGTGCAGAGGATCACATAACTAGCTCCTCCACCGTGAATAAATCACCATCCGAATGCATGAGTTTTACCACTGAGGTGGCATGCAAATGTATTTTTATGGACGTCCACATGAGAAAAAATTACCGTCCAAATAGGGCTATTGACTATCAGTGTCTTTGAACTAATGTCTTGAATGATTGATTCAATGACAAATACATTTTTTAACAGTCAAAACCACCTACTTGTGTAACAATGGAATTGATACAATCTTTATTTGAGGCGTTAAAAGTTACATTCTAAAGGTGATTTACTCTATTTTGATCGCAACCGTAGTCATTAGGGTTTATATGCAAGCTATAAACTTTTATTCCAGTACTTTGTGAATTTTTGTAACAGAAATAATGATATTGTGTGGTTGTTTGTGAAGCTGATTCATACGTATATATGGTAACTGCTCTCTCTGGGACAGGAGCAGCTCTGATTTGAATGTTCGCTGTGAATGTACTTGTCAAAGGTTTAATACAAAGGCGAATCGTTCATTTAGGAATAAGATCGCTTGGGTGTTTGAATTAAGATTGCGATCTTGTAACAATTAATTGCACAGCTCTAAGTTATATTAAGACTGAAGTTTGAATCTTTGAAAACAAAATCTAAATTTAACCTCCTTGATCACACTTTATATTCTACTATGTACTTGCATCAAAAAAAGTGTTAGGTGCTATGCACTTATTGTGTTCATATTGTATTGCAAACACTTCTGCTATTGAGGTAAGTTACAGGTACTGTTAGGGACTGGTTTGATGGCATTGTAAGGTTTAATGTGTAGAGGAAGGGTCTAGAGTGTAATTATAGATGTCATAACAGAAATTAACGACAGCTGTAATTACATGCAGATATGTTTAAACATACTTTAAGTACAATGTAAAAATATCTATGTGCACAATAAGTGTATTATTTCAAATTATTTAAATGTTATAACGTAGTAATTAAAGAAAATTTATATAAAGTGGGACCACATCCTTTGCTCTTTGTGTGTTCTTCATTGACGTCAAATCCTTTATTCTGTATTCTGCCGTTACCTTGCAAAATTAATGGCCAGCAGGGGGTCATGGATGTCGTCCAGCTCCAGATGACGTGCTACAATGGACTGCATCTTGATCAGACTCTTCTGAGTGGCCTGTTGCTCGGTAACCATATTTGTAGGTGACTCTTCCCCATACCGAAGACGTGTCTGCACTGACTCCAAGAAAAGCGTGTAGAGACTCTTTCTTTCGGCATCTGCAGAGACACAAGTGTCAGACAATCTTGTTTATCATCAAACTAAATTTAAAAAATGATGTAAAACATAATCCAATAGATAAACAAACATACAAAAATATTAAAAAAAAAAAAAATCCTTCAAGGTTATTACCATTAATGAAACGGCACATCTATAAAAATGTGAGCATGCAGACTAATTAAAACTTTTGAAACTATAAAACAATATGGATAACTAAACAGAATTACTTCTGAAAATCAGTATCTGAACCATCACGACATAAAACTGACATCAGCGACACTGCAATTATAAACTAGCATGCAGTAAAATAGGAGCTAATTCAAATAATAGCATGAATATAAGATAACCAAATTAAAGTAGCTTCTCATTTACTTTAATTACACAGCTGATTGTGTTCCAGCTTTTGATTTACAGAAAATAAGAGTATAATATAAAACAACTACATTAAAATTAAAATAGTTATTACATTCTGTAATTTGAGTAATTCAAGAACTATTTTTTCTTCAGTATTTAATGTGACATTTCACTTGTATTCTCCACAGAATATCACAATAACAAAGGTTTTTAAAATGATCTTTAACTCATAAATGTAATTTTCTCAGCATTTTTTTCTTCAGATATATTTTACAGTTTGATAATAATGTATATTAATTTTAGAAATGTCCATTACTTAAGATTTTATGAAATTCCATGATTTTACCAGGTCTAGAAATCTTAAAATGTCCTCATATTTTCAGGGTCCCAAGACTGTTGGAACCCTTAAATAAAAATAACAGCTGTTTAGGAAACAAATTAAAATAATGAATATAATCTAAGATTCTTTTCATCTTGAGTTTGATCTGTTTTAGCTTATTTAAAGCTTGTTTTGTCGTACTTTAAACAGTTTTAAGCCATCTTACATCCTTGAAAGTGTACTACTGAGCCCCCCAGTAGGTCCGTCCCCTGATTAACCATTGTTTCAAATAATTCAAACACCCTCAAACAAAAGTATTGTATATATTTCTAAAAGTCTATGTCAAACACAAACCGGTAACTAGTTGTTCTCAGATGCAGCCTCTGGCTGATGCTAGATCTACATAGATGCAGTCCATTTAAGATGAATAACAAGTGTTCATAGATACCAAGATATTGCTAAATGTAGCAGCACTGCCACATTATAGTACATGCCAATGTCAATAAATGCTGCAGTGTTGCGTTTTTTTTATTTGACACAATATTTTCTGTGTCATAGACAGGGTGAACAATTTTTTATATATTATACAGGATGAGCACTGAAACAAACTGAAACAAAAAATATAAAATAACCACTTTCAGAAATACATTAACTAAATTGAAATTGAAAACAAAATACAAAACTTATCCTCTTTGCCACTGACCTCTGGAGGAGCCATCTGGCTGTTCGGTCTCCTTGCAGTCCAGGTTTTTCAGCAGCTGCATGGATTTGCCAGCCATGATAATCTGCTTGAGTACAGGCTTGAGGAAGGACACCATGGTGTGCTGTCTGCTGCTGGACGCCTGTTCCCCACCAGAGCTTCCACTGGCAGCATCACTGAGCCTCTCCTCGCTCTCCACCGTCTCGGATACGCTATACAGCGTGTAAGTGGCATACCAGAAGTCCCTGTGGTTTACTGGTACATCCTTGTTCCTAGTAAACATGTCCATATATTTGTTTTATTTGGCAGGCAGCTTTATAAGCAGGATAATGGTTATAAATAGTGATTAGAGCAACAACAACACCAAAAAAACTAAAAGTGATCAGCACCCCGATACAACACTGAGGGGACTTTAATTGTTATAATAAATATTAATAGATTTTATTATTATTATTATCATTATTATTATTAAATGGTAGTATTATTAATAATAACAATATTATTATATTTTGCTATAAATATCTTTGCTTAATATCTTTGCTTTCAAACGTAAAACCATTTTTACAACTTTATTTTTGAAAACCACAAGCTTGTATTTGCTAAAAAACAACAGATTTATTAATGATTCTCATTTCAAATTTATGATGGTTGGCAAGTGTTGCATTCCCAAAATGCTAATTATAAGTGACACAAACACAGCACTTGCAGAGTAGCACTTACTCTGGATTGAAACTGAAAATGAACACATTCCATCACAACTGTTGCAATTTGGTAAATGCACTAAGCCATTTTATTACTGTCAATTTTGATTAATTTAATGTGCCATTGCTTAATAAAAGACTATCTTTCCACAAAAATGACCCCAAACTTTTGAACTGTAGTGTACATACACATATATACGTTTTTCTGTACCTCTGAATTATGAACTCTTTGGCGGGGTCAAATAAGTGACCATGAACGATCCATTCATCTACAATCTCAAGGTATGGCCGAACGGTTTCTACCCAGAGAGAGAAAAGGAGCGCCACCTGACAGGAAAGGGAGGGAGGAATCAATTTGTGATCTTGAAGCAAAAAAAGATGAGGGGTACACCTATAAATGGACAAATTCAAGCATCAACTCCTTGGAAAAAAAACAGGCACTCTTACAGACTGCTCGGAGGCCTCGCCCGCACTATCATATTCTATGATGGCCTTGTAGAGTGTGTTGAGTAAGTGCGAGGCTCGCAATACGTTGGACGTTCCGAGCGGCACTTCAGCCACTCCTGTGCAGAAAACCCTGTGCAGCATCGTGATCTGAGCCAGGTGAGGACTTAACCGCTCCAGCACAGATGATAGAGTCACCGTCTCATCTATAAAGAATCACCATAGAATGAATACTATGATCATAAAAAAATTCAATGTGAATACATTTACAGACAAAGAATGCTAACCTTTGGCAATGATTTCTTTTTCGATAGCATTGAGCTCTTCTTTAAAGCTGGTGAAGTATTTATACAGGGCCCACACGAATGCTTGGTAGGTCCGGAAGGGAGGCTCAGAGTTCTTCTTGGAGGACGATGTAGCGTTAAGACATGGAGGACAGGGCTCTGCACTGTGGCCGGTAACTTCATCAATAAACTTTTGCAGACGGGAAACAGCCTGCCCATAGGCCGCTATGTGCTCCAGTACAGAGTGAAGACAGTTCTGTACAAAAATAGGAATACATAAAAGCACATGAAATCAATTAATCCTAGGGTTATGACACAAATTACAAAAGAACATTTAAGTACTGTCTAATATTAATTGACTACATGTATTTACTACAGGGTTAGGATTAGGGGTTGGTTGTATTGATGCGTAATTTATAGTTATTACCATAGTAATGTGTAACAAACTACATGTAATGTGTAACAAACACACAGTAAAATAAGGTATTACCACTTTCTTTTACAAAAATCAAAATAGCACTAATACAAATTATATTTAAAGGGATACTTCAGCGCTGGAAAGATGAATCTGTATTTAAAATGGGTCATTAATGTAGTAGAAATGTGAAATTATTTTTGAATTTGGTGCTTTCTAGACTAAAAAAAACACTGAAAATGTATTTGTCTCATGGGGATGAAAGACTACAATTCCCAGAATGCTTCGCTGCCCTGTGAGGCCACTTCTAAAGCCACCACTATAATTTAATCCAGTTTCTCTGGACTGTAAATGACTTGAAGACAGAAAAGAAAAGTAAATGTCATTACTGGCTGGAGGTCAGCAGGACTGTTGAAAGTTCAGGCATGGTGTTCATCAGCCCACACCCTTTTGAGAGGCTGATAATAATGCTTTAGGAAGTTATTTGTTCCACTTGGCTGCCTGAGTGGGTTTTATGATTCAGCAGATTATTTTGAGCAAATTAAGCCACATTTTGACCATCTCTGACAAACAAACATGAAAGGGATAGTTCACCCCAAAATTCTTTCATTAATTACTCTCATGTCGTTCCAAGCCTGTAAGACATTTGTTCACCTTCGAAACACGAATTAAGATATTTGATGAAATCCGAGAGCTCTCTGACCCCTCCATAGACAGCAATTTAATGAACACTTACACTGCCTCAACAGGATAGGAGACTGACAAAGACGTGAAGAAATTGAATACATTTTTTATTTTTGTTTATTTTTGCGCACAAAAAGTATAGTCAATCGCTTCATAAAATTAAACTTGACCCACTGCATTTATGTGGAGGATTTTAACGATGTCTTTACTACCTTTCTGTGCCTTTAAAGTGTTAATTAAATAGCTATGGAGGGGCCTGAGAGCTTTCAGGTTTAAACAAAAATATCTTAAAGGGGTACGCAGCGCTGGGAAGATGAATCTGTATTTAAACTGGGTCATTAATGTAGTAGAAATGTTAAATTATTTTTTGAATTTGGTGTTTTCTAGACTGAGATAAGACAGAAAATGTGTTTTTGTCTCATGGGGATGAAAGACTACAATTCCCAGAATGCTTCGCTGCCCTGTGAGGCCATTCCCAAAGCCACCACTACTGAATCACTTTTACTTTCCCACCACCTCGTTCATCTTCATAAAATCCTTTCAGTTAGAGAACAGAGACTACAATTAAAAACTGAAAGTGTCTGTTCAATATATTGTGATTTAGACGCTGAGGAAGTGTCAGCACAAACGCAGCAGGAGTCCTATTACATGCATCGTGATGAGCTGAATGAGCTCTCGTGATGAGAGCTGAGGTAAACGTGTCCACGCTCGCAGCAGTTCTCAGCGTGTGTTCAGTCTGCCGCATTTTTAGTTCATGCCTTTGGAAGATTAACTTTCATAGGAATTAACTTGAGAAGATAAAATACTCACTTTGCTCTGCCGGCCGCACCGTTTCCATGAATGCCTGAGCCGAGCTGAGCTGTGAGTGCGACCCCATCCCCCATGTGTGAGTTGAAAACATGGGGAAATAGCTCCCTCTGCTGGCTGTAGTCTTTAGCGTCTGGCCAAACATTTTACCGATGACACAAATCGACGATATTTGCGTCACCGGAGTAATTTTTCCAGAAATAAAATGCATAAATCTCTCGTCTCAGGGAGATATGAGAGGGGGGAACACGATCATTCAAATATACTCCAAGGTGTCTACTGATAGAAAGCCATATGCTAATCGCTGAAGTAACCCTTTAAAGATTGTGATTTACTGTATGCTGAGACCCTCTAAAAATGAGATGGTACATCTCATAAGCATGGTAAACTTCCAACAAACCCCAAAAACTTAATTCTCCACTCACATTAGTTAAATGAGTGACCACCACATCATTCCTCACAGTCACCTTGCCATCATTGTGCTGGAAAATGAAAAGTTTTTTAACACCAGAGAAGAGCCTGAAGAGAGGAGGAAAAGAACACATCTTTCCTGTGAAAAGCAACCTTGATATGAGCAATCAGTCATCCTTGTGATGCAATCACTTCTGGGTAAGCAAACGTTCAAGTGTCAGAAACCAGTGCAATGTAATCTTTGGGGGAGAGAAAATTTACATTCCAAAACTGCATGTTTAAACTTGCATCCTAATTCCTATCCACATATGCAATCTCCACAAACATAACATATACACTTTCCTTTGGTAAAACGTGTATGTCCAGTTTGTTCAATCTAATTATGGCAATCTTATGTATAGCATACCAAAGAGTTTCCCGAATCACTTGCGTCTCTGTAACAAAAGACTTCTCCTCAGGCAGGTAGAGAGGCCCAGTGTTATACAGGTGCTGGTCCCTGGAGAGAAAGAGAGTGACTATAAAAATGTATGCAAAATGACAGCATAAAAGCTTGAACATCATTTGCTTCAAAATCTATCTCGTATTAAATCATGAAAGAAAAGGCTCATGATGCTGAAAACAAATAAGATAAATGTCACATAAATGTCTTACCAGACATTGTAAAGGTTGGAGTGCAGGTGGAGGCTGTGTGGAAAGCGGGGAGAGTTGGGAACCCAATATGAAGTGACAATATGCTGCTCCAACCAAGCCCTGGAGTCCGGCTCACCCACTACAAAAACAAGACGGTAGGAACTTTAAGAACTATAGGTTACTGTGAGAAAATGCTCAACTAATACTGTCCATTACCAGTCCAGGTGACTTGGACGGTCTTATCATTCTGCTCGTGGTCCTCCAGTGGCGTTCTGTCCACCTGTATCCCAGAATCCTCTCTGCTCAGGGGCTGCTGGCTATCTTCTTCTTCACTCTCTTCCTCAGACCAGTCCTGCCAAAAGATCAAATGATCTGTTGTGCTCAATTACTGCTAACATACATAATCAGTAAACCATACAAAAGCACTGAGGGGTCAAGCCATCTGTTGCCTTGTCTCAAGGCTGGTGGGAGCACTTCAGGATCTGTCTTGAAGAATTATTGTGAGGAATCAAGCTGGGGTTTGTCTGTACACATACCAATTTCAACAAACGAGTTCCCAGCCTGTTGTAATTGGTCTACCTTTTACAACGCATGTTGTAAAAGAGACGCTGATTATCATATCTGAATTTCAGCCGAATTTCAGCAGAGTCTTCCACCTTCAGCACTTGTATATAATGATATGAACAGTAAGAACGGTGTCGTTTAGTCCTCATCCTTTGCCATACAAAGTGGATTTGCTTTCTCAGTGTCTTTTTGACACGTATACAACTCAACCTAAAACTCTTCCAGGCCTCCAGTACAACTACCATGTTTTTGGTTGGTATAAGATAATAAGAACTGATCTAATAATCTAATAGAGTTCACTCACTGGAGTGTCTGGAAAGGGCCCAGTATCGATATCTTCTCCTTCCATGAGGTACTTTGCCCAATCAAACATGTCTTCTTTCTCTGTAGAAATAAACATATTAATTTGTAGCAATAATAGGTGTAGTGTTGTCCAACAGTATGAATGTGTTGACATAAAAATCGAACCTGCTTCTTTCGGTCTGGGTCTTTCGCAGTAGTTTGTGTTGGATGGAGAGTCAGACAGATGGAGTAATAAAGCCAGCATGCTGTAGTGGGCATCAGTCTGAAAACAGTAATAGAGATATTCAGCATATATGTAGTGTTCCAAGTGCTCTCTGAATAATATCAGCGTTATCCCTACCAGCGTTACCTTGGTTCCCTCAGTATTAGGAAGAGGAGAACTGAGAAATTCTTCAGTTAGCCGCATCCAGCTCTCTGCTTTACTTACGTCAGAGTGGACCATGAGTTTCTCATGAATCCTGGGAAAAAATAAAATCTCAATAATGGATTTTAATAATCATTATTAAAAAAAGTAAACAAAATTGTGCAAGGTGTCAGACTTCCTACCCATTAATGGATCGCTGCACATTATGTCTGTTGATATCAAGGAAATGGTGAAACCTATAAAGAGGGGGAAAACACAATGAGAAATTCTTATTGATTTTATGTGCCAAAAAAATGTTTCAGAGAAAAATGGAAACCAATTATATTTTTATTAAATTATTTAGTTTCCTTTTCACAAATACATGCAAGCCATTACAGTAATAAATAAATGGAAGGATAAATGCACCAAGTACTACTTAGAAAACAGACAAAAGTAGGAACACCACAGCAAAAAAAAAAAAAACCTCAAACACAGGTTAAGTTTCAAGAACGCAGGCTTTTCGTCACCCCAGTCTATTAAATACTAATAGTCTTTCTATTAAATTTTTTGCTTATTTTTGGAGCTGTGGTGTGCTGACTTTTTTGTGTTTTTTATCATCTCTTTTGTCGAGCACCCAAATTGAGCAAATTTTTGCCCGTGATCTGCATGCTTTTAGTCCTGATTTTACCACGTACTTACTTGAAATTTGACCAAGTAAACTTAAGAGCCATTTGAAAGTTTTGATCTTCCTCATCCTTAATGGCAGTAAAATGTGTGATGAGTCTCCGGGTCTCCAGCTCCAGCTCCTTCTCAAACCTGCTCCAGTGAGCCATTATGATTCAGGGATCAACTGAAACACAAGATACATCACAAAAAATGATAGATAGATAGATAGATAGATAGATAGATAGATAGATAGATAGATAGATAGATAGATAGATAGATAGACATGGGTGGGATGGATGGATGGATGGATGGATGGATGGATGGATGGATGGATGGATGGATGGATGGATGGATGGATGGATGGATGGATGGATGGATGGATGCATGCATGCATGCATGCATGCATGCATGCATGCATGCATGCATGCATGCATGGATGGATGGATGGAAAAAATATTATATAGACAGACATACCTATTTACAGACAGACAGACAGACAGACAGACAGACAGACAGATAGATAGATAGATAGATAGATAGATAGATAGATAGATAGATAGATAGATAGATAGATATACCTATTTACAAACAGACAGACAGACAGACAGACAGACAGACAGACAGATAGATAGATAGATAGATAGATAGATAGATAGATAGATAGATAGATAGATAGATAGATAGATAGATAGATAGATAGATAGATAGATAGATAGATAGATAGATAGATAGATAGATAGATAGATAGATAGATAGATAGATAGATAGAAACCTGCTTTTTAGTTGTGATGCTGACAGGGGCGAGCCGTTATCAAGAGCAGCGGTTAGCAAAACAAGAACCCCATGACAACGGCGTTCGCTACAAGTCACAGGTAAAGCAAAATATGCCTTCTATCTCCCTGCATATAACCCGATAGCGAAAGTCCAACTGAGGGTTGAGTTCAAATCTATTTATCTTATTATCATTTTACATGTATTATGATTTCCCCTGTTGCAGCCTCCATGACTTTAGACGCTTCTTCAGTGGTGCAGTGTGAACAATAATACCGCCGAGCGGAGGTTTACTGCCACCTATCGACCAGGACAGAATATGAAGCTGATATGAAGAGACACAACAAATCAACACAGCCAGGCAAAAGAAATCCATTGTTTTGGCCAGCAGTAGGTTGGAGAGGTTACTTTTTGCAGTGAGCTCGCTAACTGAAGATACATTTTGAGATCCTTTTTTGTTCAAAGTATTTGTAGTGAATGCACAACCTGTAACAAATCAATTATGAACAAATTGTCTATTTAATTTGGATGCGTCTCAATCAATCAGCTCCCTAGTTCAGTAGGCAGGGCAGTCAGCCCAAATGATTCCCTGATCAGTGCCCTGTGCACTGTCTCTGTGGAACTTTTAAAACATTAAACAGGCACACATAAAGTATACGCAATAGTTTTTTGTATACTGAATGGTTTTGTTATTGTTGTTACCTTTTGTGTAATGTATCTTTTACATCATATAAAAATATGGCAAATGTAGATTGCATAGTGATGTAAATTTATTTTTTTAATTTTCATATAGGTCAATTTATATTAAAACAAATAAACTGTGCTCGTATTTTGGTAGGTTCGCTTGCTTGACTTGCTCGGCTTTATGAGTGACCTCTTAACGGTCCAATAACGATCTTCTTATGCGCGACAGCCACCAGCCAATCCTGGCGCAGGGGGCGGAACTTGTCACATTACGGGTGAGAAAAAAAAAGATTCCACCCTCTAAACTTTACCGCTGTAATCTAACAGTATTCATACAGGTAGGCGAGCAGTTCGCCGAGATCTGCGTCACTCACTCCGCTGAGGCCATGAAGAGAAGGCTTCAGAAAAAATACATCATCTTGATTCTAGGATACTCCGTGGCGCTGCTTTTAATTCCCTACGTGTTAGATTATCGGAGCAAATCGTCCCACATTAAAGATGGATATCAGCAACAAAAGTGTCCTGATCTGGAGAGCACCATCGCCCTGTGGAGTAGCACCAGGACGGGCAACTCAACGGAGGTGGAGGACTATGGCAACAGGAGTCAGTCCAGAACACACATATACCTCCACGCAACCTGGAGGACAGGTTCCTCATTTTTAGGGGAATTATTTAATCAGCACCCTGATGTGTTTTATTTATACGAGCCCATGTGGAACATGTGGCAGGCGCTTTATCCAGGAGATGCTGGCAGTTTACAAGGAGCAGTGAGAGATATGATGAACTCTCTGTTTAGATGCGATTTCTCAGTTTTAAAACTCTACGCTGGCTCGTCCAACGTAAGCACCTCTTTTATTTTCGGCTGGAAAACGAACAAGGTCATTTGCTCCGAGCCTCTTTGCAAAGCGTATAAAAAACACGAAATTGGCTTAGTTCAAGGAGAAGTGTGTAGCAAATGCCAGCCGAGAGATATCAAAGAGCTAGAGAAAGAGTGCAAAAAGTACCCCGTGATGGTCATTAAAGACGTGAGGGTTTTAGATTTGGCGGTTTTGGTTCCTCTCATGCGAGATCCCGCTATCAATCTCCATATAGTCCAGTTGTTTCGCGACCCCAGGGCTGTGCACAATTCTCGGCTTAAGTCCAAACTGGCTCTGGTGAAGGAGAGCATACAGGTGTTGAGGAGCAAGAAACAGAACGACAAATACAAGCGCCTTCTGGTGCCTAGCAACAGGGTCCACCGAGCCGAGAACTACGTCTCGAGCGCCATGGAGTTAATATGCGACAATTGGCTCAACGACATGTTGCTCGTTATGAACGCTCCGCCATGGGTGAGGAGAAACTACGTGCAGGTGAAATACGAAGACCTAGTGCTCAGACCTGTGGACGCGCTCCAGAGGCTCTTTCGTTTCGCCAACCTCACCCTTTCTCCAGCCATGGAGAAATTTGTGGTGAACATGACCCACGGACAGGGCTATTCTTCAGATAAACCGTTCCTCATATCATCCAGAGATGCCAAAGAGGCAATTTACGCCTGGAGGGAAAGGCTGAATGTGGAGCAGGTGAACCAGGTGGAAGCCTACTGCAGTGAGGTCATGAGACAGCTGGGTTATCAGAAGAGGAACATGGACAAGACCTAAAACCACAGAAACGTGAGAGTATGGTATGTACGTGTCTAAATGTCAGCAAATGTCTGTCTGCTGATGTCTGTGGCCCCAGAATTTGGTGAGTTGACAGCATTATTTTGTAACTGAGTGTTTGAGACGCAACAAAAATGTTAAATATGTCACACTTTGCTTTACTCAGAGTGTGAAAAGAAAAAAAAGTTTTTTTTTTGTTTTTTTTTGTTGTTGCGAAAGATACCATATACTATTATAAGTAATAAGTATTAATAATGTTTCCAGTACCACAATGGTTGGTGTCAGATGTAATTGTGGTACTGGAAATAGTACTTTACGGTAACATTATATTTTAAGGTTATGTAGTTAGTTACACTGAAGTAAATGATGTACTTACTATAGTAATAACAGTAAATTATGCATAATTACAAGTAACTAACCCTAAACCAAACCCTGACAATATACTAGTTAATTAATAGTACTCAGTACTTATTTGAGTAAGTACAATGTAACTGTCACTTTAAAATAATGGTTAACCTACTTTATTAAGGTAAATACAGTGGTATTCCATAAAGAGTTGATACTCAAGTTAATACTACACTAATTATTTTGGGCACAGTATTATAGTAATACCTTTGTTTTTGGGACATCACTATGCACTTCTATCGTGTATTTCTGAATAAAAGGAAATGCCCTTTATTTAATATTATTACTGTTGTAATTGAATTACATGTATTTGTGAAAGTCACTGCATGATGTTCTACTGCTCTATATCAGGTCAAACAGATATGTGCAAAATGTGGCTTTCATGATAAGAATGTTTTCTACTGTTTTTTGTTTACCAGACTTTAAAGTTGTAAAATGGGTTGGTTTACATTCTACTACTAGCACAACTATACATTGATGCTTTCATCTGTTACATGACAAGAGTGTCAGTCCCATATTGATTATGCAACACTGGAACCAGTGTAGTTGTATGGATGTAAATTGATTTTAATGGCAGTGTGGTGTTATATGCAGTATTTCTGAATGCCATGCAGTCTGCAAAGCATCATAAGAGATTAACACAGAAGATGTACTTTTTTATATATTTAAACCACTTCTAACGCTATCAGGATGTGAAGAGAGTTTTAACCAGTATAACAACAAAGTTCTTCTGAAAAAACATTGCCTCCCCTCCCTGTCTTTAAAGCTCTTTGTAGAGCAGTTTTTCCGTTTGGGGCTACTGTAGAAACATGATGGCAAAATGGTGACTTCACTGTAAAGGGGCTCGCGATGTATGTAGATAGAAATGGCTCATTCTAAGGTAATAAAAACATAACGGTTCATTATGCAAGGTCTTTATACACCACTGAAAACATTTTTGTATATTATAGTTGCATTTCTGTCACTATAGTTCTACTACACACTGCACACTTTTTAACCCAAAAACATTACGGACCGCAGAAACAAATATTATTTAGACTCAATTTATCCAGAATCAATTTAAAAGAAACAAAAGTAGAGGCGAGTTCAGCCGAGGACATTGATGCAGTCCGAAACTGACAGCACATGGTGCCAGTCATCGGGTTAATACTATCCTCCTGTACTCTACGACGTTCTATGGTGGCATAATGTTGTTTCCAAACAGCCCTGGATCAGCGAAATGACCAGTTTCATTTTTATTCTAGTCAATATAATGGGAAAAATGCTAGAAGTGGATTCAGCACAATAAATGTACCTTTTATATCTCCTCAGCACTGTGGCCGGTAAAAATGTCCAGCAGAGGTATTTGTCAAATCAATTAGCCATCATGCTAGAGTCTAATTTCATGGCAAGGCATGTAAATAGCAGACCGATGGATCATGAGACAGGCTTCTTTGTTATCGCTATCAGAGGCATGTGATGGGGGTTGGTATGACCTAACAGATTGACCACACGTGGTTGGGGCAGGCTGAAATATAGGGACTGCTTTGTGCTGGTTAGTCCCTGGAGGGACCAGTGCACCCTGTGCTAAGCCTGTCACCAGCTCAATCTGTGAGGGCTCTGCCATGACTAACTTAGACATCTTGGCACCAGACATACATGCCTGACCAGCACAGACCTCTAACTGTCTCTTGCTGTCAGAGTTCATCACAGGTTTACTTTTAAAATGACTTATAATAGCATATTTTTGAAATGGTTTTTGATTTATTTTCGGTTTAACTTTACTGTTTGGGCATGCATTTCACCTGTCTTAAAGAAACAATAAAAAATAAATAAATATATATATATATATATATATATATATATATATATATATATATATATATATATATATATATATATATATATATATATATAATATATATTTATAATTAATCTAACATAAGATTAATTATATAAATATCAGATAAATGAATAATAATAATTTAACATTATTATTAACATTATATACTACTAATAATAATCCTGGGTTCCCACATATCCTGGAAAAATTACTCTTTTTTTTTTTTCTAGTCCTGGAAACCACATGGAAAATGAGAATGTTTTTCTTTTTCTTTAGCCTCGATTAAAGAGTTCCTCACTCCGTTTAACGGTTTAAATTAACGTTTACTAGCAGAGAGTAGGGCTGGGATATATACCGGTAGACCACACTAGACATTAACTGGAAGAAATTTGTCAACAGGTAGAGATTTTGGACTATCATATCTATCGCGGTTCCGCTCGCATGACATTTCTGTTCTACGCAGTCACAAAAGCTTTATGAGAAAGCCTCACAAAAATGCTTTTTGAAATATTGCAGTTCAAAAAGAAGTGATTTCAAACAGTTGAAGTACAGTAAGCAGTAAAAGACAACTGCTATAGCTATATACGCATGCTTTTAGCAGACTAATTGGGCTTAAACGGTTAAATATACAAACTTGTGTGTGTCAAAGTTACTATGTCTTTCCGAGTAAACACGGTCATTTATGTCTTACCTGAACGTAAACCGTTGAGGAAGAAAACACACAAGTGTATTGGATTCATGCAGTCTCTCTTAAAGTGACAGCATCCAAATTTACCAGCAGTTGTTATTAATATTAACAAAACAAAAAAAGCGTTTCATGTTGGCCCCTGCAACCTTTAGCTATTGTTATTAACTGCTTAAATGTTTGCATGTCATCTGGTAAGTAGCTACCTAATCTTGTTAAAAATAAATTCAGCAGCTTGCTTAAACTAATCATTTTGATATTGTATACCAGGACTCAGCAGGGCAACCTACAGCAGTCATACAGCCTATTTAATTTTTCTTCTCATTGTTGGCAAAAGTACGTCCGCACTTTGGTACCAAGTCAATACTGAAATGTAATGTAACAATGAAAGCCTTTCCATGCGGTACCAGTAGTCCAGAGCACCGGTATACTATAAATATACTAATCTGGTATCCGCTGATGGGTGGCTGCTTTGAAACGCTCCTGTGCATATTTACGTGTAACGCTCTGTAAATAACATCAAGGATCTATTTACATGTTTTTTACAGCATTGAGCAATTTATAGTGTTGAGCACATGAACACAATGGCCAATCAGAGGTGTTTAAAGTGATAGTTCACCCAAAAATTTAAATGTGACGTTTATTTGCTTACCCCCAGTGCATCCAAATTGTAGGTGTCTTTGTGTCTTCAGTAGAACACAAATGAAGACTTTTTAATTCCAACCGTTGCAGTCTGCTTGTTTGTGCATGTTGTCTCTTAGACAACATGCACAAAAAACCTGCTGCTCGTGACGATACTTTGATGTCTTAAGATATGAACCGATAATTTTCTGTGAAAAACTGAACAGTATTTATGTTATTTTTATAACTCATATCCAGACGAATCTCATCTAGTGTTCCCATCCGTCATTACTTTCGTCTGGTAAGATCAAACTGCCGCGATTATAGAAATATATTATGTAGATGCCTCATTCAGCCGAGCAGGGACTAATTAGGAAATGTGTCGTCATTATCATCTTTCAATGATAATATGGGGAGTTTTCACAAGAGTGCAGAAGTCAGTGTGCTAGCTTGACAGGTTCACGATTAGAAAGAAGTGCTTGTGTTTGCTATCTGTTTATAACCCATTCACAATTTGAAAGTTTATTTTTCATGCTGCTAAGTACACTGAAAATATTGGGAGTTACAACTATATTTAAATATGATTGAATCCAACATTGTGTTGATTGACACAGTGATAATCATTATATCAGATGTGACAAAAAAAACCTGATGTGTGAAAATATATCTGGGCTTTACGTGTAAACGCAGACCTGCCATTTGTTCTTTTATTTATTTTTTAGTTTAAATTGCAACGTTTATTTAAAATTTGAAGGCTACATGGTAATGTTTTAATGTATTTCCTTATTAGATGAATAATTTGTTGACTATTATATATTTTTATTTTGAACTATTTCAACAAAGTATTTAAATTATTCCAATATTTTTTGCAATGATGCTGGAACCGATAACCAGGTGTCAATGTATAATTTTAATTACATTTTATAATTTTGATTTTATAGTCAAGACATGGCTATAAACTGCATGTTACTATAAACTATAGACTATAAACTATTTTAAAGACTATGGGGAGAGGAATATATAACAATAGGGCGTGATCCTTGGAATTCCGATAATGAGCACTCTTAGAGGGAGTTTAATAAGAAACACCAAAAGTGTTTTTTTATACATTAGATAAAAAAATGGCTTATAATTTCAATATGATGTTAATAATACATTTCTATTAATAACATATTCATTTATAATTTTCATTTCCAGCAAGAATAGGCCTATAGGAACACATTGTTTAAATTTAAACTGAATATCTGTGACAAATTCTAGCATCGTCGAAAATTACACACTGTACTTTTACGACAAACTTTGTTGACATTCTACACAGAATCAGTGTTTTCAGTAAATGTCCACAATAACACAGCTTAAGTTATTATGTTTCTCTCTTTGCTGCAGGAGCCTGATGTGCTGTAGGAACAGGAGGACAGAAGGAGAACAGCCTGATATGAAGCTACACCAGGATATGCGGACGGAGCTGAGGAGCAACACCCCGAGACCTCCTTCGCAGTGCCGTCATGGGTCACAGAGTAGACGACAGAAGAGTCTGATAAGAGAGACACTTACAAACCCGCCGACCTCAAATGATACTGACAAGAATCCTGTAAGGAAAAGACTAACAGTAACAGAGGGGAAACCCGTTCAAAATGAAACGGCTACCAAAGGCTCAGTCCCGGTTGTGCCCTGACAGCCAGATTTCATCCGCAATAATCCCTGCTCAATCCCCGGCAGCCCATAATCAGCCATACGAGACAGGCGCTTGGGCCATTGCACATGCACTAGTTCTGGAGACAGATATCCCGTTGGGTGGATTTCATAATGAAAACTTTCCCAGGCATTCTTGTATTCATCAACCAGGTATGAAAAGGGATTATGCATCATCGACACTCCAATATCTGTGGTACCGCCCAAAAAAAGACATTAAGCGCAAAGTGCAATTCAATGAACTGAAGAGCTAGAGAAAAGGGTGTAGAAAGAGTTTTCCCAAAGGAAATTCTGTCTTCTCTATAATAACTCGTAACACTCCCACTGGTGTAACATTTCCCAGTTCCCCTTGGACATCACCAGTTTGTTCTCTTTGTATGAAGTAGGGATGCACCGATCCGATGCTCAGTGTCGGTATTTATTAGCTTCGATCTGCCATTATTCGCAGAATCGGGTATCGGTCAGACAGGACCGATCCAAATCCTATACTGTGCGTATAATATTCTGGGTTATTGTTAAGCCCCAGTGACCCACAAAAGGTACAAAAACATCAAGCATCATCAACACTATGTGCACTGTAAGTGTTCTGAAACCATTCCATAGTTTAATGTGAGGTACATAATTACAGGTAATATTTACCTCTTAAACTCTGCGGACCTTGTACAGGAATGCAATCAACTTTACATTTCAAATGTCTCTGGAGGAGCTCTGACATATGTGGTACCAGCTGAAAGCTTAGAGTCTCTACTTTCTGGAGATATTCAATACTTTTTCAGAATTTGTGTTACACAAAGTAACTTATTTAAACTAAATTACTCTGGTACCATTTCCACCTGAATTTGGCCTACCCAAATTGAAATGCTTCCCATACCCACATACAGTGGTTTAAATACACAATTTTAGTGTCAACCCTTGGAAGTTACATAAAACAATGTTAAAAGTGATAAACATGTAAGTATATGTTGTTTGAGTAATAACCCCACAGATGCTTTTTTATTTCTTGGTTATAAATTCAGGAAGGGATGAAGCTATATTACAGCTCAGACAATATATACTTACATAAAACACTGCTAAAGGTAATAAACATGAAACTCCAAAAGGTTTCCTTTAAAATGACACCAAAAGTGGTGTAAAATTGTGTATATAGACCACTGTATACAGGTATGGGAAGCTTTTCAATTTGGGTAAGCCAAATCCAGGTGGAAATCCCCAAAAATGGCCCCAGAGCTTAAGTCATTAAATTGAAGTTCACGTCAATGATTCCCTCCGCTGCGGCTGTCAGTCACTCCCCATTCTGCTTTAAACTGCGTGTCGCGTTCTGTTACGACAGTCAACACGAAGAAACTCTCCAAGATGATTTAACATTCCTGTTATTATGCTTGATCTGTAGATAACGCTCTATGGTTTCGCATAAAATTACTTTATCTTGCTGGAGTTTAATGTCCCAGTGAACCGGAAGTTGCAACTGATTTGATTTCAGTGCTGTGACGTATTTCCAAGTGAAATGGAATATTGAACAGATTGTCAGGGTTTTACTTCAGTGCTCCTCCTCTCCATCTCTGGCTCATAGCAGACTCACGTTTGGAGAGGAGTGGTAAACATTTTCAAACCCAAGCTATCAAACTGCTGTCATCGGAAAGGCAACGCCATTCCAGACCGGAAGTTGTTTTTTTTAAGATTTTGATTAAAGATTACCACGGCAAACCATTTTTTTTCCCTGCGTATAACTTAGGTATTAATTGTTCACCTTAAAACCTGTAATGTGTGCTTACAAAGTAAATAAGGTTTATTTTGATTTCATGAGGACTTTAAATCATGTTACTTTCTCCCGGGTGTCAGTTAGATCACAATACTGGACCTGAGATTGTATTGTTCTTCACACACGGTAACAGAAATGTGAAAATGTTAAAAGGAACGGCTCAATCACTATCGCTGGGTAACAAAATATTGTAATATACGGACAAAATTTTGAAAAAAAAACATTGAATTATCTATAATTAGTCATCTATAAATATACATCTATAAATAACACTTATTCACTTTTATTTTTTTCTTTATTCCCCCCACCCCACTCAATGTTTAGCTTTTATACAATTGTGCACTCATGATTTTTCTAGAGTAACCATTGCTGCTGAATTATTCACTGATCTAGTTTATCCACCAGGCATATTTACAGGCATATTTTTGTCATATTGTGATTTATTTATTTTTTAATCTGTTCTTCTTAATAATGAAGTTGTTTAGTCCGAAGTCCGTATTTAGTAGATTGTGTTTAACTCACAAAAGAGTGATTATCAGTTCACCACACTGAGGTACAGACATTTTTGGTAACATTTTCCAATAAGGTTTCATTAGTTAATGTAACTAACATGAACTAGTTAATCTTTTTTAAATGTTAGTTGATAAAAGTACAGCTGTTCATGGTTTGCTTGTTCACAGTGCATTAAATGTTAACAATATTTTAATAAT
Source organism: Pseudorasbora parva (assembly GCF_024679245.1). Classification (NCBI taxonomy): domain Eukaryota; kingdom Metazoa; phylum Chordata; class Actinopteri; order Cypriniformes; family Gobionidae; genus Pseudorasbora; species Pseudorasbora parva. The sequence continues at coordinate 34,016,673 of NC_090183.1, read as the reverse complement.
GTATTAGTAAATGTTGAAATTAACATTAACAAAGATTATAAGTAGGCCTACAGTTCATTATTAATTCATGTTAACTAATTCTAACTAATGAACCTTATCGTAAAAATGTATTACTGAATTTTTAAACAAAACTGCACTGGTATCGGATTGGTATCGGTATCAGCCAATACTCAAAAAATATCGGATTGGTTCTGAAAAAAGTGTATCGGTGGCGGTGCATCCCTAGCATGTTTAACAAGGATAGTATTGCAATTTAAATAGTTAAATGGATGGAAAGTCTAATCGAAAACTAAAACACACAATCATACTTTAAGGATGCAGGTGTTATTGTGCTCTAATAGAAATGCTTTTACTGGACAAGAACATTGACGGTAATATCATGTTATTAATGTTGTTTTGTCACCTTTTACTCTAAAGCTATGGGAACCATCAGAATTAATAAATGAACAAATGTGTTATTTATAAATAAAACTTGTACATACATTTTTGTAGTAAACACTACGTTTTCTTGTTTTATTATTATTTAATGACATATAAAATAAATACCTTAGTTAGGTATTGCTAGTTAAGCCCAATTTAATATAATGGCTATTTTCATAAATGTACAGTTTGCATACTACAGTTTTTTTGCATTATTTGACAGGCTGAGTGCATCTTTATGTATAATAATAACAAATATTAATAATACTAGGTATTTAAATGAAGGAAAAATAGCAATTTGGTGTTTCATACATCACAGACATAAAAATGGCAGCTTGTATATGTTTTATATGGCATATATTGACATGCAGAACAGCAAGAAAAAGATGAATGCTACAGGAGGGAGTTACATATCCTGAAGGTACATACAAGTCCACCAACAATACGGTGCAGAAAAAAAGCTACCAGACATGTTGGAAGAGAAGAAAAGTGATTTCATAGCCCACATGTTGCAGGATTACATGCGAATTCAGTCTTTTGCTACAGCCGGTTTAAGGCCCTCCGCCTTAAACTACAATTGCCACGAAGCCCACGAGGCTCATTTTCTAGCAGAAACACCACATAAATAGTGCAAATCTCCTTAATTCACATTTAGGTTCTGGTCAGGTGTTGAACTGGATTCTGTTAAAAAGCAAACGACGGACAGACGCAAGTGCAGACAATTGAGGCAGCTGTAAAGGTTATTTCATGGAAAGAGTGTGAGGTTAGTTTATGATGAAGTTCAATATAAATTGGAAAGAATGATAAACTTATTTCAAACATCTGCAGGTTAGTCATTAACCAAAAGCTTGGACTTTAGACTAGCATACATTAACAATAATTCATTTTTAGACACGGAGGGTGAAAGGAATACACGTTGGCGATTGATGGCAAGAGGCCATCCGTTTACTTTATGAACAAACAGCTGGATCAACATGCCAAACATTCCGGATTCATAAATTCAGAATCAAAGACTGCCATAAAGCAGCAAATCATACATAATGCAAAGAAACCTACAAGAAAATTGTAACAGGAGAAGGCGAAAAATGAACGCCGCACACATTAACTCTTTGATTCTGATATGATGTCTCCTTTATGATTTCATCATCTCTCATCACAAAAATTCTGTCAGAGTGTGTGCAAGTGGTTAATATTCTAATATAATATAGCAATACATGCAAGGACTGCAGCTCAGCTGCAGCTAAAGTGCATGGCCCATACACTCTGGTTGCATCCAGCTGTTTAAAAAAAATCACGTCAGTGCAGATCAACATTCATATTAACAACGACCAGCACGTCAACCTGGCTTTCATACAACCAAGATATTGAAGGAAATGTAAACTTTAACTGACTAAAGTTGCGTATTACAAGGTTCCAGTATGCAGTCATGAGATAAACATGCACTCATGTCAAACAATGTTGCTATTGTGTTCGAAAGCTTTTGCGAACACTGCCATGTATGGAATATTTACAAACATTATGAACGGCTCACTCATTTGCCTGAAGGTAAAGGAGAGCATTTAAATGCAAAATATTATCATTTATGTAATACTGGCTCTTTATGTGTAAAACTGACTTCCCCCACAAGAAAAACTATATGGCTATATGTCAGTCTTATTTCCAGTTTGTGGCAGCATTGATAAACAAAAAAATGAAGAATTAATGACCTACAATGTTAATATGTGGCAGGCAGTGATCGTATGAAAGTGAATGGGCAGCAGAGACCGTTCGGCGTCAGTTCATTATCATAAAAACAGCAATAAGGATCAAAAGCTGTTCGAAATGCCTTCTTAACAGCAGTTAAGTTACACTTTTTCCTCCCATAAGTCACATTTTTATGAGGAGACACTGAATTGAAGTCCGCCATATCATCAATTACGCCATCCTGGTGTAAATCCCGAGCACAAGCCCTCCTGCTCTCCATCATTCTGTTTCCTTGATTTTTTCAGACCCACTGCATGAGATATTTGGAGGAGTCATGAATGGTCAGATGGAGTTATGTGCAAGAAAAGTTAAGGTATGAAGCACGGGGAGGCTTGATTTAAGGTTTGGGGGCAGGGTCAAGCGTGGTCCTCGATGGGGAAAACTAAACGCGTGCCACGGCTCAAGAGCTCATGTTCACGCGTGTCCAGTTCTCGCTCCAGAGCGTCTTCCGACGTGCTGTCGCTGCGTTTGCCGTTCAAGCCCCAGCTTCCGGCCGATCCTTCGGGGCCGGAGGAGGACGAGGCTCCGTTGGCCGTGATGGCCGTGTCGCCGTAGGTCAGCGTCAGGTCTCCTTCGTTCAGGATGAGGTCTGAGTCACTGTCTCGCAGCGGCTCATGGTTCTGCGGAGCACAGTGACAAGTCGGACATGAAGGGAGGAGGACAGGATGCTTCAGGTGCACACACACACACACTCACTCACACACTATTCAAGCGCAACACAAAGGTTCATGAGGGACACTGTGGAGTCACAAGAAGACAAGATAAAAAGAGAAATACACTTAGATGTCCTTATGCAAGAGAAAAAGCACACACTTACCTGTGTGCAATGCAGCCTTCAAGTTCAGCTGGAAATGTCATAAAGTTGTGTTTGAAACCAAAAAAGTCATTTAGTGGAAATTCGCTTCAGCGGTGTTGAACGCTTGATTCTGACATGGTGGCAAGGTGCTGACGGAATGAGCCAAGCAACATCAGCAACGCAAGTGCATTTCCAGGATTAAAACAAAAACATTTTGAGGTCTTTGCACAATGAGTATGAAATTTTTGTATGCGTTTTTCCATATTCGTCATCCAGTGGCTTTGAATGGTCAAAACCCCTCTCAAAATGCTTGCTACGGATGTGAAAAATGCAGAAAATCCAACCCGATCCCAAAATTTTAAGACAAAAATGTCTTGATTAAAAAGCCCTTTTTAGAATGGTTTTAAATATCTTGATTAAAAAAATAAATAAATTATTGATTACATTTTTTTAAACATGTCACAGTTGGCATGTTTTGTTAAAAAATTGCATAAAATGATTATATAGGTTGTGTAAAAGTGTATGCAGGCGTATTCATTTATGCGTATCCACATTTTTTGCTGTTCATTGTGTGTTTTTGTTTGGACTTGTGAACCTGCCATCGTAATAATGAACAACTTGAATGTAGGAGCGTCCCAGGTGGACTTGAAGGCAGCATAAGCAATGATGGAAAATTTACACAACTGTTCACAATATGCATATGTAACAAACATTCTGCAATAAAACCACCTCCCACAGTTTAGAGACTTGCCATTCACAGATCACATGGTTAATGATACTTCACACGGAGTTGAATTAAAGGGGGTTGTCACTGAAGCACAGTTATACCAGGGGATTACACTGTGTGCCAACAGATCAAACTAACTAAACTCTGTTATGCAACATTTAGCTTCACATATAGCTGCTGTTTAAATCCTTTGAGAAGGATCTAAATAATGCCTGCTCCATGTTAATGGTTTGGGGTGGTGTGAATTAGTCTGTGAAGATCACCTGTTTAAGCTCTCAAAGACTAGACCTGAACTCAGTGCATCAGCAGAGAGTTGAGAAAAGTCCTTATAATCTCTTATTGAAAGGCTTTCTGAGAGGTTTCTTTCTGATTGGTCAAGTGTGGGCATTCTTGGACAAATAATGTTCCGGTCCCAGGCAACAACTGACTGAAAGAAAGAGACTCTGTGGTATCTTTCTTTATGCATAATAAAATATTTCATGTTGTTTGTTTATTTTATTTTTTTGCAAAGTAGCCGTGGAATAAAATAAATATTGTACAGTCAAAGAAGTCATTATAGCAACTCAAACCTTAATATTAACCCACAGCAAATAATGTTTAGACACAGTATGGCCATCTATCTGCATATCTTGTGGCAATGACTTGTTGACTGTACATGACCCCATAATTAAAGGTGCCCTAGAATGATTTGAAACAATATGTTAAATTGTTCTCTGATATCTACATAGAGGGTATGTGGCTTATTTAAGGGCAAAACATGTCCAGATACAGTTTTACAGGTCCACTTACAACCCTAGAAATTGCCCCTAGGATGTAATGATCTGTTTTTGTCTTTTTTGGACTCAAAAAAGCAGCTCACAGCACACAGCATTTCAACTGTTCAGCAAAGCGGCTCGTGAATCCTGACCGTCCTGACAGAACACAGACCGACTGAATGACACTTTAAGCAGAACATCTCAAATGGAGATTGCTAAAATGCACATAACTTGTTTATTGGTGTTTTCAGATCATCCGCACGAGAGAGAGAGAGAGCGAGAGAGAGAGAGAGAGAGAGAGAGAGAGAGAGAGAGAGAGAGAGAGAGAGAGAGAGAGAGAGAGAGAGATGCAAGATCGCACGTTTAGGTAAAACACATCCAGTATACTTGTTCTTTTCACAGAAAAGCTCTGATTGAGGGGAAATCTGGCAACCGTAAGCATGGACCTCTTCTTTCCCTCCGACAAAACCAATGGTTTTTGTTCAAGTTTTTATTTTTTAAACTACATTTTAGACTCATCTTTTTTCGTCAACGATATTGCATGTTTATATAACGTTAGTCACAATGTAGGCTATGCAGTGACTGTGATGTACTCTGCAAAAACATCACACTTCAGTTCTCAAAAATATATATATAAATATATTTTTTTTTTTACCAAATAAATAGAAGCCCTGTCAAATGACTATTGTTTTAACTTATATGATGGAAAAGGTGACGTTAGCTAGAAAGATCGAGTGAGCGATCTGTAAGCAACGTATCTACGGTTGTATTTTGTAAATAATATTAACCTGTCATTAGACACTATTTAGTTTTGTAAGGTACTTGGAGTTTCCTATTGTTACTGTACTAGCATCTTGTGTTATCTAGACAATGCTGTCTCTCTAAGAAACTTTCAATTTAATCAGAAATTGTTTAAACAGTCAATAAGTGGATAAAATCGCTACTTACTGCTTGCAGGTATATAAGTGCCCCTCCCTCTCTTCAGTTTTAGACGCTGAGCGAAGCTTGCTTGAAATGGGCCGACAAACGAACGATTTTGAATTAAATTGTTGCGGTATCCGATTATAATAAACATCAACCATGACTGTTGACATTTTTTATCTGTGGGAAGGGTATGAAAAGTCCTCACGTCCCGCACAGCCTGGAATATGACATTTGTGTCCATTAGAGCTGCCGTTTTCGCTATCCTCGAGTGTCGCTTGTTTACCTGCAGTCCCGATGATTCAGCTCCGTCAGTTCCGCCTGACAATGAACATATATTCGGACATATGCAAATGTTGGGGGTGTACATATTAATGATCCCCAGCGATTGCATCACAGTTGGCGTTATGTTGAGAAGCACTTATTTTTCTGTGGTGTTTTTCATGCACGAGATTTATATAAGAAGTTGGAGGCAATGTTGTTTGCGACAATCAGTACGTGATGTCCGTGTACTGAACTCTTATTATTTCACTATGGCAAGGTTAATACAATTTTTCATTCTAGGGCACCTTAACCTAACCACCATAAATGAACGATTATCATCTATAAAGAACTATTGTGCCTGATTGCTCTTCAGAACCTACAAAATATCTTTAAGAAGTAAGCTCATGAATGAAAAGGCCTGTTCTTCACTTTTGAAACAATACAAAACAGATTTAAATGGGAATAACTTAAAAAAGTAAGAAAATAAAATATTAGTGACATGTTAAAGGAGGGACTAGAGAGAACAATCAAAACCAGAAAAGAGGAATAAAAATATATATAGACAGAAACACTGGGGTATTTAGACCGTCTGACCTAGTTCAGCAGGATGTACATTACAGACACTATGACTCATGCACTGAGGAGAGAACCACGTCATTATAGGTCTGAAAACAGACAACTCTTTGCTAATGTTCACGCCGTTCTATCCACTGCAGCTATGAGGGGCATGATTGTGATAAGTGGGAGAGAGGTGGGCGATCAAGCAGTTCTCGAGGACATTTAGCTCATTGTGACCCAGCAGCACAAAGTAAGAATATAAGACGTTTGTGAGCTCAGCTAAGCAGCCTGAGCTACAGTACGAGCATTGTAATGAATAGGGGAATTTGTAGGAGTGAATGAGGCTGTGACCACTGTGTAACTGTGTTCTCCATGCTTGAGATATTGGAAAGCCTCTCGGGCTCACCATCATCAGAGTGGCATCATGAAAGGCTCTTTTGTGACCTGGCGCACACTGAATGCGTCTTCCTTCGGGTCTGTGTCCAGTCTAAAAGCCCCAGTGCTTTTGTGCATCTGTCTTTCTTTCTCTTTTCTTTTCAAACAGGGTTTCACAGAGCAGCAACAACATTTGAAAGCAAGCTATGGAAACCAAAGCGTGCAGTTGAGGAACTCAGAAAAGGCTACTTCCCAAGAAACATGGCAAATGGCAGTGTGAAGTAATGACCAATATACAGAGAGATAATGGCTCTTTTTGAGAATATTGCCATTGGGTTCATTCCAAAACGTATCAGTTTGGATCTACATCGTCAATGGATAATGGATGTTTTATCATCACATATTTTGAATGAAGAGGAAATTAAGGGTTTAATCCACCTTATTTCTGACGAGCCTACTACGCTTTAAATTATGGGTGGCACTTCTGGTTTGTGGAACTTCCATTCAAAAAGACTAAAAGAGTCAAATCAGGTTGCGCAACAAATAAAGCTTATCCGTCAGTTTGACTGAATGAGCTGTCAATTTTCTTCATGTTTTATTAACATGAAAGAATGAATGAAAGAGGCATTTATATAGCGCTTTCATATGTACTACATGTGTACACCCAAAGCGCTTTACACTTATGAAAGGGGTCTCTCCTCAACCACCACCTGTCATCATGAGAATAACGTAACGATTGGCATTTTAACGTGTTGATAGTACGTTATGAGTCGGCTATATGATATGCTATAACAAGAATATCTACGGCAAGAGCTCTTTACTGTCGCTGCATTCTTTTCCTCGTGATTATTTTCCCTTTCCCCTTTGCATTCCGCTGTAACAGTATGAAAAAGGACGATATACTGCACATTTGTGGTCTTTTTTCCTGTTTTAATTTACAATATATCCTATTAAAAATTCACTGGAATGCACAAAGAATCTCTCTTCTTTCTCTTCAAATCCTCACTTCTCATTCCAGGATTGATTTCACAGGTAAATACAATTTTATTATCTGTCAAAATGACAGAAATCCCTTTGAAATAGTATCACGCAATGCTGAAGTTAATGAACATTTTTGATTTAAATGTATTTTCGATGCTTCAAGAGATTATAACTAACTAACTGATGTCACATATGGACTACTTTGATGATGTTTTTATTACCTTTCTGGACATGGACAGTATAGTGTGCATACACTTAGATACGCCCTCGGACTTAATATAAAATATCTTAAACTGTGTTCCGAAGATGAACGGAGGTCTTATGGGTGTGGAACAACATTAAACTAACCCTTTAATGTTCAATGGTTGAATGGTGAGTAGAATAATGTCATCTCATTATACCCAGTATTAAACATGTTTTAATGATTGTGTTATACATGGAACGATCCTTTCACTGATTGTTTACAACTTAAAGGATTTGTTCACTTCAAAATGAAAATTTCCTGATAATTTACTCACCCCATCGCATCCAAGATGTTCAAGTCTTTCTTTCTTCAGTCGAAAAGAAATTAAGTTTTTTAAGGAAAACATTCCAGGATTTATATAATGCACTTCTATGGCAACCTATGGGTTGAAAGTCCAAATCAATGAAGTCTCAAAGGGCTTCAGAGGCTGTATGCGATCCAAGACGAGGAATAGAGTCTTATCTAGCGAAACAATCGGTAATTTCCAAACTAAATAATATTCTTTTTAACCTAAATTGCTCATCTTGCACTGCTCTGCACCACATCACGGATTTTAAATGTGACAAGTCACTGCCCCCGTGTTTACGAAGCGCACATGCACAAAACGAATACAAACACCCTTTAGCACAAAAAAAGGGAAACCAACGATGTCAGACGATTTTGAAGTTGAAAATTGGGTTTTTCTTTTGCTAAAGGGTGTTTGTATTAATCGTGTTTGGGGCAGTACTTCTGCCTACGTCTAGTGTGTCGCAGAGCAGCGCAAGATGAGCAATTTAGGTTAAAAAAAAAAGCATATACATTTTTATTTTTTTAAATGACTGATGGTTTCACTAGATAAAACCCTATTCCTGGTCTCGGATCATGCAGAACCCTCTGAAACTATATTGATTTGGACCTTCAACATTTTGGTCCATTTATAATTCCATTCTGTGGAGAAAAATCCTGAAATGTTTTCCTCAAAAACCTTAATTTCTTTTCAACTAAAGAAAGAATTAATGAACATCTTGGATGAGATGGGGATGAGCAAATTATCAGGAAATTTTTATTTTAAAGTGAATTAATCCTTTAACGGAAGTTACACCAATAATTCGTCCAAAGCGACATGGGGCATAGGAATAAGGCGAATGTATTCTATAAAATCCAATTACACTTGAAAAGGTGATCGTGTCAGCGTATTAGAATAATAATTTTTGAAGGATCATGTGATTGTAATGGCTGCTGAAAATTCAGCTTAGCCATCACAGGAATAAATTACATTTTAAAAGATATTTCTATGTAAAAGTTTGTTAAACTTTAATATTATTTCACAACATTACTGTTTTTGTTGTATATTTAATCAAACAAATGGAGGTTTGGTGAGAATAATGTGGTCTTACCTCATAGGCCTGTGGGCTGGTCAGACATCGAGCCAGTGGACCGCAGCAGGCCGGCAGGGTGGAGGTCAGAGGGGGACCGCTATGGGTCAGGATAGGCTTAAGGTAACTGTACTTGGGTTAAGGGGGAAAAAAATCTGCTGAAGTGTCACTGTCAGGTAGATATAAAACATGAATCTATACGGTCACATGAGGCTACTGGTTGATGCGTCGGTATATCTGCTAACATATCTGGCACACGGAGGGATAAACACAGAAGTATGCACCTTCGATTGCACAAATGGATTGTCAGATCTGTGCGCTAGCATAGGTTAAAATCTCAGTATTTATAGCACTTAACTTAAAACAGGTTGTGTGACTATGAGGAATGGTAACCACAAAACGTATGTCTGTATGCAAGTTTGAGGGACTTAAAATGAAATACATACATCTCTTTAGCCAATTGTCCCATGCCAGTGATTATCCCTCTGCATGTCAAAGTTGGCACACATCCCAAGGGTTGCCGATGGCCAGTTCTATTAGCTTTCACTGAATGCAAAAGATTAGCTTGGACAATCTTTTTGTGAAAATGTTTTTTGATTGCAAGACTGCTACTTCCTTCCAAGTCAAAGATTTGAAAACAACCAACCACTTTTAAAAATAGCATTTCTTATAACGGAAGATTTCAAATTCAGCATGGCAGCAGTGAGGGCTCATCTCAGAACAGATATGATTGAGTCTCAGCATCATAATCGTGGCGTAAACAGATCACGTCCCCTTAAATAGCTCACTCAGAGTCTAGTGCACACAGATCTAAGCAGGACAGCTAGTACGCATTTGGCAGCAATACTGAGTTTCTTTTTTTTGACTGAGAAGGATAAAAATAGAGAAGGCAGTGGTAAAGTGTTGATGGCTTGAAACCAAGAACACTCTGTGATGGATTTGGAAGTGTATAATATATTTGAGGGGGAAGCTGGATGTCACCTACAAGGCTATAGAGAGGTTGCCAGGTAAATACTCTCTGTAGGATGTCCAATAGCGTGGTCTGGTATCCAAAGAGAAATAAAACAGGCTGCTGGCCAATTCAATAGCAGTGGTCTTTTGTAAAGCACACAAACACACTTTATGTTACACTTTCCACTTCTGAGGGCCTGTAAAAAAGGAACTGAATGTTGTTAAGTAGGTTGGTGTGTTGTCGACAACAAGACATAAGACAACACACATGTAAGCTCAAAATCTTGGCTGTGGACGCAAGCTAAGTCTCCTAATAAGCATCTGACATAAGCTCTGAGGACCTGTGAGTCACCACATGTGGAGCTGCTAGCCACAGCTGTGCAGGAAATGCATTGAAGAGTACATGAGAAAATGTGGGTGCGCTACGTATCAATGTAAATGTAATGACATTTCCAGCGGCTCGTATAGAGGTGATTATTAGTTCAGCCTGGAGATTTTTTTTGGAGCGGTGGTTGAGCAAAGGAGGTTAAGGCCTGTCGATTTGGGTCTTTAGAGACTCAGTTAAGGTCTCAGAAGAACAGCTATCCTATGAAATCTGCCTCATTCTCACTCCGTATTTATATTCATCCAGATCCGCTTTAGCTAGTTTCATCAATATGTGTCTCTTTTGTTTGTCGTCTATGGTGTGGGAGCACGTTTTTTTGTAAGTCATTTGCATGGAGCCAAAGTAATCTCACTGGCTAGGCTCACGGAAAAGCAGATAATAGAACGGTGAAAGCAAGAAGTAATGCTCAGCCGTGCTTGAGTTCTTAATGACAGGACCACAAAAGTGTGTAAGTGTGTGTTGTTGTGAATGGCATGCTGAAAGGATACTTGTGGTCAAAAGTATACCAAAGTCTAAAGAGCCAGGCGCTCTCCTGCTTGGTCTTGCTCTGCCCTTCTGACTGGGTTCCATCCTGAGGAGAAAGAGGAAGCAATTCTTATTTGTATAATCTAGGACAGGGTTTGGAAACCTTATAATAATATTGAGATATAGAGAAGCTATTATTTAAGTACAATTCATTATTGAGCCAGACAAGAAAATCATTGAATAAATGTTACAAAGTCAATATATAGTTGTTTCCATCATTGAACATCAGTCTATTTAGCCTACAGCAATCCAGGCTACAATCAGGTCTGAGGTAGACGTAGAGGCTGTTCAAATAGAATCAAAGATATTTGGAAGTAAATCAAAGGTTTAGAAAGCTGACACTTTAAATGTGATCTTAAAAGTCTGCCTTTTAAGTAATAAAGAATTAAACGTTTTCTGTGTCAAAAAAGCCACAAACAATGGAAGTGAACATTTATTTTCCATCCAGCATTAAAATTACAATTACTGTCATTAAACTTTTATATTTAACTTCTTAATCCGCACCGGATCGTGGGCGGGGCGTCTGACGCAAGTGGGCGTGTCTCTACTTATAATTACTTTTGTTTTATACAAACTGTTCAATCAACTATATCAAACTATGCATCATTTGAAAGCTAAAACACTCAAGATTCATGTTCTGAACTCGTTTTTGCAATAAATACACCAGAGAGGAAAGGGTTAAATTAAATGCTAAAGCAGTGGCTATTTAAACATTAGCATAATGAACGCGGTACTCATCTTTCATCTCCTGACGTTCAGATCAGATCGGACGAATCCACAAAACAACACCATACATGTCTGTGTAAGAGTCCACTCTTCAAAATGCATCCCACTTTTAATCCAAAACAACGAAAAAATAAGGGGAAAAAACTAAAAATCCTCCGTTGTTTGCATAAGCGTTTTGTGTTAAGAGTAATCAATCATGTCCATTTTCAATGAAATAGCGATTGTAAGCCTTATTTTGACAATCTCCCCTGTACTGTGGAAGGTTCCGGTCATATTAAACCCTCCCAGGTCTCTCTCCTTCAATCATAAGCCCGGTTAGGAAACATGCTAGAAAGGGAGCGCGTCACTGGGTGATACATCTGTCAGTCAAACTCGCTGGTCCTTCGTTGGATAAGCCAGTCAATGCCTAGCCAATGCATAGCCAGCATAGATTTGATTGATGGATGTAGTAACGAATCAAAAGACAATATTTTGCGTAGTTTATGTAAGAGATGTCGTAAGAAGCATTAGTGAATACCTCATGCTTACTTAGCGTCGTCTCCACAGTTTTCATTCATCGTATCCAGCGCCTGCCAGTGTGAGCGCACACACTTACACACAACGCGCAGACTAAATTAGAGACTGTTTTTATCAACTAAATTAGTTTTTTTACACTTGTAAATTCTGTAAATAGTTGTTTTAGTTATCAGGGACTGCAAATGCATTATAATTAGCAGTTTATTGCAGATTTATTTGAATAAAAACTACTCTTTACTATTACACAAATGTTCTAATATAATTGGACTTTATTGAAAGGACGCCCAGTCTTTTTTGACATAAAAGCTTACAGGAGCTACATTTTTGAGAGAATCGTCCTCAAATTTTAATCAAAGCATGATCAGACATTCAGTTTTATATTTAGGTTATTTTCAGGGCATTAAAATTAAAATCTAAAAAATTTTTCCATAAGGGATTAATAAAAAAATAAAAACGTGAGTCACTTACATGCATATTTCCCCTTGTTTTAATCTGTCCCTATACTACTTTGAGTTATTATGACTTTTGAATAACATAATTTAAAGTGTCTAGTTTAAAATAGGACCACATTTATGGATATAGACCATAGGGTTTAAGAGCTGCAGACATTTTTATTTGGGGTATGTCATTTTTTTATTTATTTCTCAGAGCAGGGCGAGGGTTAAGAGGTTAAATGGTAAAGTCTGTTGTTTAATTATATCACTACTGGCAACACAACACCAGGTCATAAAGAAAAATTCAGCAGACTTTCAAATGGGTGAAATGAAGTCTGATACTTAACCAGTTATCCTAAACTAACAGTTAACACGCTTTATATTCATCCATATTTATCAACTGACTCTGTATATGTAGATAAATCTTAAGTCTCGCACCCTTCTTTCAACGGTCAGTACGTTTCTCCAAGTTCACCTAACCTCATGAGTTCAGCTTCAACTTCAGCTTCATTGCATTTAAAGAGATTACAGATTAAGGCTATCACAAACAAGCTCAAAGTAACGCTATACTGCAACCTACCCTAAACTTGGCATATTCCTTTAGCGTTAATACTATAGTGAGGTTATTATGAGTTAGGAGTTAATACTATCTTCTATTTATTTCAATTTTCTAATCTTGCATACTTGTAACTCAACATACTTGTATCAGATTTAAATCCTACTGGGATATCAAAAGTAAAGAGCGACATAAAGGCCTCTGAAAGGTGCTGTTTGTAGTATTTATGAGAATCTTGACAAAAATTTAATATAATATACATATGTTTTCAGTGGTGTATAAAGACTTTACATAATGAACCGTTACGTTTTTATTACCTTAGAATGAGCCATTTCTATCTACATACACCAAGGGTCCCTTTACAGTGAAGTCACCATTTTGCAGTCAGGTTTCTACAGGAGCCCTAAACGGACAAACTGCTCTATAGAGCACTAGTCACTCTCTGCTCTCTCCGACGACAACATTTTTGTCCTGTCTCCTGTTACCGTAGCGCTGACCGATTGCAATTCACAGCCTCACTGCTAGATGCTGCTAAAATTCACACAATGCACCTTCAAAGGTGCCAAGCAATATACAAAAACTCACTTTTGTCTGTTTAACGGTTTACTATCAAACAGTAATGTAGAGAAATAATTTACAGTAGAAAACAAAAAGGTTCTCTCTCCTGAGGTAATTTATTTAATTCTTAAAGCTGCAGTTTATTTTGCAACTTAATGCGCTCTAACAGTTAATAAACAGAACTGCAAGCGTCTTGTGGAAGAACATTATAGCCGGAGCTACTTCTCTCTGTTCGAGTCACACAGTGACTGTGCTTCTCCGGAGCGATTCTTACCAGACCAGTCTGAAATAGTCCCAATATAAACACTTGTTATAAGTATACATAATAATTCAGGGTAAGAAAAAAACATGTATTTCATTGTATTTCTTTTGCTGAATACAAAATGCGATATTTTGAAGAATGATGGTAAACAAACAGTTGACGGTAGACATTGACTTCCATATTATTTTTCCTACTATGGAAGTCAATGACCACCATCAACTGTCTGGTTACCATCATTCAAAATATCTTCTTAAAGGTGGGGTAAGTGCTTTCTGTTAACCGTTGTTGATATTTCAAATCACCAATCACCAAAGCAAACACGCCTCTACCCCCAAAAGGCTCTCGCCCCTATTTGATAGCCCTGCCCCACACATACGTAACCCAGGCAAAGACTACAGCAAAATATGTTTTACTAATCCAGGTCGAATATTTAATGAAAAAGTCCCTCCCTTTCATCACATAAACACAAACCACTCGATAGAACACAAGCACTAATCCAACTAACGTCATATTATAATTATGACCGGATTAGGGTTATATAGATCATGAAAAGTATATCTTACTTGTCGGACACATTTTGTAAAATAGCGCTTGAAACAGACAGTGAGGAGATTTAGATGCTCCATACGGTGTGAAAATGAATGAATCTTAATCATCGCTGAAGTGAGCCACAATAAGATCGCAAATGAACAAACAAGCGAACATGACACACGAGCATATTCAAGTAAAAGCCAGCATACCGTATGTTAGTTCTCAGCTAATGTCCGTCATGTGTCGTGTGTTTTGAATAATAATGACTTGCACTGAGTGCGCTCTCTTCTCGCCATTTTTATTAGACACGCCCCTTACCTGTCTACTTGTAAAACAGTTTTGAAATAAAACTTACCCAACCTTTAAGAGAAGAAAGAAACTCATACAGGATTGAAACTGTATAAGGTTAAGTAAATGATGACAATAAAAAAAAAATGCTGACCGTTTAAAAAAAAAAAAATTGGGAACTTCAAAAACTTTGTTAAAGTATTGCACTAACTGTAGGGAACTTAACTACTTCTTATTTTTGTCTTAAAGTGAAAGAAAACCATACAGTTTTAGAATGACTTGAGGGTGAAAGAAAAAAAAGAAGACATTTTTAATTTTTGGGTGAACTATCCCTTTAAGAAGGATTTCCTGAATCTGCCCCAGATTGTTAGTTAGGGTTTTAAATTTCTCATCCCACTATGTTTTATCAATAAGCGTGCTTGACCGCTCACGGTCAGCCACAGGCACTCTTCAAAGAGCATGTAAAGTCTTTGACAACAAATACTTCACAAAGGCTATTATTGTTACAAATGTATTATTTCAGCATCTCACTTTGTCCTGAAGTACCAATACTTTTGACATCCTCAGTGTTCATATTACTACTGCTTGCAGTCTGCGTTGTCTTCTAAATCACTGTGCTTCTGCAGAAGCCAAGATGATGAGCGGCTTCAACTGATCTGATTTCTGTCACTGCTCTACGATGGAACCAGTTTAAACCAGGATGAACAGAGTGAGAAATATCATTAGTGTCCAAAGTGTCCACTCCTAATTAGCTTTTCCATTCTAATTTGAGTAACAATTCATGATATTAAAAAAAACTTGTGTCGCATGAACTGGTGCATGAATTTGTTTGCATTGCCAGTTTTAAAGGGGTCCACATTTCTTTATCTTTAAAGGGATTGTTGTATAGCTTTTAGAGGCAGAGAACCAGAAGAATGAATTTACGTGTGGTTTTGAGGTAGCTGTATATGAGGTTTTTACATTGACGTGCAAAAGGAACAGTATGAAGTCAGCCGTGGCAATTCAGAATGAGGTTCACAGGGTTTTTTTCCCAGAACAAATGCAAGTGAGATTTGTCAGTGCAAATCCATAAAACTAGGGTGTTCTGAAGGGTGATGCCAAGTTCTTCCTTCAGATGTCTATGCAACATAAGACTGTTCATTTAAAAAGTGCTAGCACATATTTCCTTTCTTGATTTTAAAGCATCGCTCATGTCCAAAGCAAAGTTACATTTTTGAAATATAATGATGGTAAAAGCTTCATTGGCAGGAGGACAGAAACATATTAAGACTTACTCCCTGAAGGACCTGGAAGCTGTCTCCACATGGCTGAAGATCCTGATCAGGATCCACTCCAACCCTGAAAACGACAGAAATTGAAAGTCAGTCTGTGTGCATGTGTTACATAGGTATTCAACCCAAAGTTCAAAATGCAGCCACATATGTGGCGTGACCTTTTAGCAAAGCCTGCAATCAGCAGCAGCACAACGAAAAGAGAAAAGATGCAATGGACTCAAGCAGAGAGATATTGATCATGTTATGATCTTATTTCACACCGCACACCTACTCCATCAAGGCTAGGTTTGCACTAGGAAGTAGTTGCAGAAATAAATTATAAAGTCTACAGACTTATTTGTTCTATCATCTAATTAAGATAAAACCACCACTAGACAGCAAGTTAAAACAAAACAAAGGGATGTACAAAATATCAGTACCATATCATGTATCATCAGATATTAAGAGATTTTTTAGTTATCAAGAATCAAGACCTATTTTGTGTCTGCAAACGGTATTGACATTTTTTGTGGGAGGAGCCTACCTGGTGGCAGAAAATGAGTTCTGCGGTAGCATTCTGTGGAAGCCACAGAATAAAAGTAAACTCGTGATTTTATATCTCACAAGGGATACAGAATTGTGAGATATACTCGTTATTCTGTCTTTTTTTCCTCAGAATTGCAGGATATAAACACACAATTGCGAGTTATAAAGTCCGAACTGGGAGATATAAACATGCAAAGCAAGAAAGAGTAAAGAATTGTGAGATAAAAATTATACAGGCCATGTTTAAAAGTTATCTATGTAAAATGTTATCGGTTTAAATATTATTTCATGCAGTAACTGCTATGTATGCATGTCCCATGACATATGGAATTTACCCCTTCAGCTCTACTTGTTACCACTATTTTTTTTTGCCACACTATGGGTGCACAGCTGCAAGTGACGTAACTGACGTCTACTCCACATTAGTCTATAAATATTTTATATATTAAATTGTGCATGCTCATTTCACCTAGTTTTACATATAAATTACTTTGTAATCTAACTTAATCTAAAATGTAAATCATTTAATAGCACTATTAAATATAATCTAAAAATATTTTTATATTTTTTCATACTGTACATATAACTGTGATGCCTAAATATGCTTTATGATTTATTTCAGTTTTTAATGTTTTTTTGTTTGTTTGTTTTTTGTTTTTTTGTCAAAGTATACATATAATTTTAATAATAAACCATGTATTGGTTAAAAAAAACATTTCTGCTTTACATTTAAGTCAAAGTATTAAAATGACTAAAACTTAAAGCTGCTGTCCGTAACTTTTTTTGTGTTCAAGATTTACAAAAATTATATAATGAGAATGTACAACGAATCCATTTTCCAAACCGTGTTTTTGTCTTACCCTGAATAATTATGGTACACTTATAATAAGTGTTTATATTGGGACTATTTCAGGCCAGACTGGTAGGTTCCACTGCGGAGGAGCGCAGTCGCTGCGTGACTCGCCCATAGACATGAACAGAGAGAAGTAGCTCCGGCTGCAGTGTTCTTCAGCGAGACGCATGCAGTTGTGTTTATTAACCGCTAGAGTGCAAAAAGTTACGGACAGCAGCTTTAAATAAACAATTAAAATTAATAATATAATAATAAAAGCTTTAAAAATATTAAAAAATATTATAATAGTATATAAATAATACTAAAATAACACTGATTGACTGGCTATAAAGTGAGAATAATTATTGACTTATTCCAAATTTTAATAACATGGAGACCAATAATATGGAGACCAAACCTGTGTGAAGGGCCAGACATGCTCTCCCATTCTTGACTGGCTGAAATATGAGGAGAACCCAGCAGACCTTTAGAGCTCACAGGGTTAGATTCTGCTGAGACAAGTGACACACTAGGTGAACTTTTACTTTGGCCTTTAAGTATATTTACTGATCTTTGATCCTGTTGCTCATCTTTCATTCTCCCTCTCAATTAAAGCAATGGATATGATGTGGCTACTGGCTTTTGAACCCCAAGGATCAACAGAGACTTCATTGTGATGTTAGACAGAGCTTGAGGGTTAGCAGATGCTCAGGCATTCTGAGCCTCTAGTGCCGCCCATGTGGACAAGCGCCAATGAAAACAAAAAGAACTGACTTATCGGTCTTTGCTCTCGCAAGTAGTTAAACCTTCACCGAATGTCTAATCTTTTTAGTCAGCGAGGAGGATTTGTTTCTCAAAATGTAGGTAACATTAATTAAAATAAAATAAAAAAAGAAGAAAAAAAAATAGCTAGCATGCTTGTGCCAAAGCCTGTGACGCATATATGTGACAAATTGGGTGTCCTAACAAGCTGCTGTTGTTTCTACCACGTCTGGATAAGAACTGTTTGTAAAACAAAAGACAGTTTTCCTCCCCAATGGTTTACAGAGTTGTCCAAACAGTACTTACAGCTCTCGGTTGATTTACTTACATGAAAGTTACAGCGGGGAAGGGAAAACTGAAAAAGTGTGGGGAAGGAGAGAGCTTAACCTTTATAGAAGGAAAAAATCAGTTCAGAATTGAAAAAAAAACCGAGGTGTTCAGAGGAGGAAAAGTAAGAGACGAAACAAAACAGGAAATGGAATACAAAGAAAAATCAATGAATGTAAAACAACATAAACATTAGGCTACTGTAACAACTAGGCCTGCAGCTGGAGGTTGGGCTACATTAAAGGGTCACAAAGAGGTCAGAGGGGCCAGTTATAACAAAAAGTCAAAGCAAAGATCGAGGAAGAGTACCAAGTGCCGCCCCTAACCACATTCTACGCAATATGCACGCCTGTGTGGAAAGTATGGTGGATACTGAACATAAATATCCTTCCTGTACGCTCTTGCTGTCAGCCTGTGTGCAGAAATGCGGTGGCAGACGCAAGGAAGCCAAGGACAGCAGATTGTTTATAATGCAGGTATAAGTGGAAGTTCAAATTTTTATGCCTTGGTATTACTCATTCAGTGTGGAGTCTTAGCCAGAGAACTTTGTCTACAGATTTCCTTCAGCACACAAATGTGAAAACAGAAGCGACAGCGCACGCGCGCGCACGCACGCACACACACACACGCACACGCGCACACTTTCAAATTGACTCCCACCAGTTTTAAATGCAGCCCTGGTAGAAATGCACTGGCATAGCATGGAGACTAACCACCAAGAACAAACATTTGAGTCTGCTATATTAACTGCATATAAAGGGGTGCTGTAGTACTCTTTACTGAGTAGAAAAGGAGAAGAAGATTACACAAAATATAACAGAACTGAACTGATACCAGACAGGTTTCGACTGAAAGTAATCACTTAAAAAAATATTATCTTCAATTGATCATTTCAGACAGCGTCCTTCATTTCAGTGCAGCACTATTAAACAAAACAGGATAGTAACAGCAGATTAAGCAGGAACACTGATATAGAGCCATAAGCAACCAATGTGCTCGATTAAAGCAGAAGCCCAGACATTACAGAATCAAACACCCACACAAACGACTGCTTTTAGTGTGCAGTTTACCAAGTGAGGCCAAAAGGTCACCACCACCTGTACAAGATTGCAAAGTCTCTCATCACCTGATATAATTCCACGGTCTACGCAGCCTCTCGTTCTCAGCAGCAGAAGAATCTCCGACCCTGAGCACAACACACAACTCTTGATGATGATGATGATGATGATGATGCTTTATTCATCCCTTTAGGGAAATTCAAAAGAGACCAGCCCTGCAAACAAACATCCTGACAACTTCAAACTCAGATTTTTCATAGACTCCAAAGGTAGGCCTTTGTGTCTATGTATTGCTAGTTGTGTTTCTTGGAACATATGGCATTACAAGTAACACAATTTAAAAGGATGAGGAAATTAACAATTATCGAAAGAGTGATATAATGGTCCATTTGGGCACACTGAGACTGAAGTAGTAGTTCGAAATTAATTTAAACTCGTCTGCAAAACAGACATTTCCTTTCCGATACATAAAGTGTGTTCAGTGCTTCACATTCCTTCTATGAATTGGCTCTCTGTGCTCTGAGCTCAGTGTTTATAGAGTAAGTGGAACCTCCTGGGACTGTTCTAGAAGGGAGAACTGCCCAACACAGAGGAAGAAAGTCTAAGCCAATGCAGAAGAGAGCATTTTCGGCTTGGGTCTTGAGCAACAGACAGCCTCCAAACACTGTCAGGCCATTTCAAAAGTGTCATAATACTGTATCAAGGCTTTTCATACATTTTATTTATAAAAAAAAACAATAAAAAAACAAAAACAAATCATTAAATAAAATTAAACTATTTAAATATCCCCCCCAAAAAGTAAATATATTTAAAACAAAAATATTTAAAAAACAAAAATAATGAAATACCTTTATGAAAAGCAGCACTTAATGTGCATGTGAAAGTGGTCATGCTTTGCATTCTGTCTTTTTTTCCCCAGCACTCAAACATTGACAAATGCCTAAAAGTACCATCGATTCCAGTTTCAACCGGGAGCTATGCAAAAGCCTCTCTTTAATCTCAAGTGACCTGGTCAGCATTGGAAAAAAAAAAACAGTGGCATCCCATCTGTTTATTTGAGCTAAACGTGAGCCTCTTCTCTCGGTACCGCTTAAGTACAGATGCTTTACAAAATTATTTCAACAAGTTACCTGATTGCTCTTTTAATTGCACATTGATTAGCAGTTGCCCAAAGCAGGAGACAACCGCAGTCGAGTTGAGAATAGTCTGTATGTGTGAGTATTGGAGAGTTGCCTCACTCAACATGGAAAAATGTAGCGTGAGCTAGTCCAGAGGTCAACTGCAGTGCATTTGTGGTAATGGAAACCCTTTGGAGAATGAGAGAGAATTGCATCCATCAAATTTAGCTGAAAAGTGGAGCAACAAAAATCCAGTGGTGGAATCCCTAAATGCTCAGGAAACACAGCCGACAGAAAAATCACTACTGTTATTACACTAATGCAATGTGATGAGACCAGAGGACCGTTACCCTTACTGTGCAGAATTTAAAATAAGAGAAACGGCAAATGTCTCTTTGATCTGCTGGTGTATTGTTTGATTATTGTCTCAATTTTATATTATTTTTTCTAGTGCAAGTTCCGCTCATTTGCATGGTCCGCTTCATAGGAATCACTCACTCTCTCACTCTCTCACTCTCTCACTCTCTCACTCTCTCACTCACGATTTGGCACAGGTTTTACGCCAGATCCCCTTACTGATGCAACCCAGTATTGAGAGTGCACACACGACCATTTTGGCATATCTAATCCACGAAACAGGCATGGAAGAAACCAGAGCACCCGGAGGAAAAACCAGCTGAATCGCGGAGAACATGACACCACACAGAAAGGGTTCGTGGCTCAGCTCACTGTAAAAAAAAAAAAAATCAGCTCTCCAATTGAACATTTTCTAGTGACTGATCACATCTAAATGTATTAGTTGGCCAAATAGAATTTCTGTCAATTCAATTGCATCAATTCACAGAATATCAATTTGGCCAACTGAACATTTTTGATTTGGTCAGTCACCAGAAAATGTTCAATTGAAGACATATTTTTTTTACAGTGCTGGGAGACAAACAATGGACCAATATATTGTTAAAATTCATGAATCTAAAGTTGCTATGCTGTTAATAATAATAATAATAATTTTATAGCGCCTTTCAAGGACACACGGTTGCTTAAAGTAGTACAACAGTACAATCAATAGGCAAAGCAACAGTCAGCCTGCTTATTACAAACAAGCAGATGGAGACAACAAATAACTACAGATAATTAACATAAGATATAGAATCAAAGAGAATATTAAATACAATAAAGTAATAATATAACATAAAAATGTGTTATTTATTACTTGTTAGAGATCACTTGGAAGCAAAGATAAGAGAGGAAAATAATGATTTAACGGGCATAGAGAATAGATGAGTTTTGAGTTGAAATTTAAAGGTCTGGACTGTAGGAGTGGCATTGAGATTAGGGGGAAATTTAGGGCCTACATCACTTAACGTCCTATCACCCACAGTAAATAATTTATATTGTTACACAAAAAAAAAAAGATATGAATCTTTAGTGGGTGTATGTATACAGAGGAAAATGAAAAGCTCTTTAGAAAGAAACAGGAAATGATCAATGTCTGCTTTGCATACAGTATGTGCACTTGCATGGCGCATTGAGGAGTAAGTATTAAAACTCCCTTCAATAGTGCTTTTAAAGTAGTGCCATTAAAATTCAAAACTCACAGACACAGTACTAAGGTGTTCAATGCATTAAAGTCCTTTTTTCAATGTAAGTATTTGGAATTTTATCAACTACAATCTTCTGTAGCCCAACCCACTGACTCGTGGAGCTAAACTGATCGTGTTACCGAGAAATAAACACGTTGAAGATAGCAAGATAATAATTAGTAAACAAGACACAGGTTGACGCTGGATTTGCATTCATATTGAGATTAAAATACAATGCTGTGCTTTCTATATTGGATAAGACAGGGATGGTGCAGCACACTTATGTAAGTAAAAAAATATTTTTTAAATATGCGATAGTAGCTATTGCATTGTTACAGATCATATTGATTATGTGTAAGTGACGTGTCTAACAGCATACCAGCACGCTGTCACAAGCTGGAGAATCGCTTATTTGTTGGTTCATTGCGAAATTAGACTCCCAGGGCTCGCAAAGCCCAATGTCCCGGGGCTCTGTGTTTTCCAGACGGGCTACCAAAACGCAAGCACGCCAGCAGGCCGGTGAATCTCAAATAGTGAAATAGCTTTCATTTCTTGATCTCCGTTGTGTGTGTGTGTGTGTGTGTGTGTGTGTGTGTGCGCGCGTGTGTTTCGCGCTTATATTGTGTGTATGGTTCGTGCTTGTATCAAAGCAATAAAAAAATGATTCAATCACGGGTGGATGAGAGATAAATCTGTGTTTGTTAAATAAATAAGTTGAGAATGAGCCCCATCAGATAATTATTTTGGCCACTTTCAAAACAATCCATGCCTCATGTGAACTGACAGGGGAGCCGAAGCTCATTAAATATGCAAATATTATCCAATCCTAGACATATGCTTTCAAATCTTCAGTGTGTCACGCCCATCAAAAACAGGGCATTTTGGAGAGCTTCAAAACCATTGTAGAAAACAGCCTATTACTTATTAGTTATGATGTTTTGAATGTAAAAACCACACAAACGTCATTAGTTGACCTCAGACAACATTATAATTTTTTTTTTAAAGCCAGTCCATGACACCTTTAAAAAATTGATTTTTACCACAGCCGAACAGGTGAACCTAGTAAAGTTGCTTTGTTTCAATTCAACTTCATTTCAGTTACCAAAAGCAATTGCTTTAAAAAAACACCGGAAAAGTTCAAGAGTTTTGGCCGTTCAAAGCGACAAATTGGCATCTCTAACTACTGGCCAGACATGCATTATAGAGCATTTTAGTAATTTTCGCAGATTCGTGTGTATGGGGATTGTTTTGACAACGCTGTTGTCTGTTTTTCTTAAATTGGAACCAGGTGTTGTTTACTTGACAACGATGTACTAAAAACAACTATTCAATGTTCAAACAACATGAGAGCAAGTATTAATGAATGAAATATGCCTTTGACATCTGTTATTGTTGCGAAATATTAACTGGACATGCAAAAATCTCTAAAACAGCATCAGTGCATTGTGATCATGATCCATGGGATGCAGTGTAAGCTAAACATAAAAGCCTCCAAGATTGTTGTGTAGCAGCAGGAGACTCAAGACAATTATAGTTATGAACTTATCCTAGCTGGTCTTAATTCCAGTCAGCTTACGTAAGGCCAGTGCATTAGCTCCCAATTACACAAAGCCATTTACTGTGTGTTTTAAATGAATTTAAACCTGCATCATCCTAATTTGTTGGCATTAAAGGACAAAGGCAACTAGTTTACAGAAATACTGTTGTTAATGCAGCTTAGATTCACCTCGCCATGGCCATCCCACACATAGTAACTGTGATTCCATGAGTGCACAGCAGTTCTGCAGATAATAACGTGAGCTTCTCAATCCCATTCTACATCAGCTGCCATCAGCACTGGTCCTCAATAATCCTCTTTATTCTGACAAACTACCAGCACTTATTAATGGCGCCGTACCAGCCATCCCCTGCTGAGGACAGCCAGACAAACACCAGCTCCTGGCGACGTAAACAACTCCAGCTTCTTTCCCATCTGCTACGGTACATTTTATGCAAGGATTTCACCTCAGAACAAACCAAAATGGAAGAATGCACAGTTGACAAACAAAAAGTGTGAAACTAGCCACAGTCTCAATCATGCCTGTTATACCCTCTGTACATCATTCACACCCCAAAAAGATAATGAAAGAAAGAGTGGGGGGGAGAAATCGCATGACCTCATTTGTCAAAATCTGCTTTATTAATAAAAATGAATAAACCCGTTTATGGTGAGCTTTTCTGACACCTGCTGGACAGTCTGTGAAAGTCTGTTATCAATGTTCTATGTTCAATGTTATCAATCTATGCATTGTACTAATTGAAAAGTGTTGCTTGTCCATTGATTTCCTGGGTGTAGCCATGCTGTTGCTGATTAAGCTGTTAAGGTGTTCTGATTAGTTGTTAGTACAATTCTATGTGGAAGCTTACTGGTCCAGGTCAAAAGAGCCTGTAAAAATGTCTGTATGATGTTCTAAGGCTTTACCATCCTATTTGTAAACACTGAAAAATTCTTAAAATGTTCCTTCAATCAAATAAAACTTCATATGTGTGAAAAATGTTTCTCACTCTAAGCAAAAGAGTCAAATAAAGCACTGATCAAGGTTTCCTGAACGCTGACCTGATATGTAGCCAGGACAGCATTGGCGTGGTGCCACCTCCAAACACCCAAACTGTGAAGAACACAATGAGCAGGGTCGTGGTGAACATCATCTGTCGCGCGTATGTAGCGGTGTCGCGGATCGCCAGAGCGAATGCCATTGCCCCTCGCAGCCCTGCAGAGCACAAACATGCACGCAGTAGTCAAAATAGATTTTAGTAAGAATGACAGCGCTGCTACAAATAGAATGTTAGTGAACTTAAACAGGCAAACAGAGGCATCACACTCGATCAGATGTTTTAAGGGTAATGCACTTTGCTGCCCTTTTAGCTGGGTGGTGTTGCTGGTCTGGGGGGAGCTGCTCCACATCAAGAGCCGTTATTAGAGATGTTCTGATTCTGATGCCTCATTTCACTCTTAATTTAGATCTTGATAACCTTCAGCAGGGTGCTGAAATCTACCGAGTTCACATCAAAGAGTGTGACACTAAAGGACACTAGATCCCACTGGGAATATTCTACTTCTTTATTAAATAGTTCCGTATGTAATCAATTGTCAGAGAAGAGGAAGTAACTAAGCCAGGTGTGGTCACCATACCTGCAAACATCATCATGTGCTTAAAGTTTCCACTGATTTTGTGTCTTCTGCCTAGGTTAATCAGGAAAGAAAGGGGGTAGATGTTCAAGGCCCGGCCGATAAAGATGGCTATCTTGTAGTCCAAATGTTAAGGACATTTCTTCTCACACAAGAAACATTTAAATTTAAACTATATTATTTAGACATTTACAACCATCCAAAAATAATAAATGAATACCTTTATTCCGCAAGGATGCATTAAATTAACCAAAAGTGATAGTAAAAGTCTTTTCATTGTTACAAAGGTTTTCCATTTCAAATAAATGCTCTTCTTCAGAAATTTCTATTCCTCTAAAAATCCTGAAAAAAAAACTGCATCAAATAAATCTGGTCAAATAAATCCAGCACTGGTGAGCGCACGAGACTTTTTCAGAAATATTAAAATCTTTAAAAAGTTTTGTACGTATACTTGAAATTGTAGGTTAAAAGTTTTAAAACAAAGATGATGCTGAAGATCGATTATGTAAACTGCCATATTGTCCAGATTCACTACTATAATATATTACATATGGACCACTTTTATGGTGCTTTTTGTCCTTTTTGGATCTTGCCAAACATGGTGACATTAAGTAAATTTCTAAAATAATAGAAAAAGTGACTCGCTTTCTCTTTAAAACCTGTACACAATGCCACCTAGTGGTCATAAATCACATAAATAAAAGAGCCTGTAGTTTTCCCAGATGTTCTTGAATCTTTAAAATGGCTTGGAAAATTTAAATTCAACCGAATTGGGAATCTTTACACCTGGTCACTTGACACGTCTTCTATGATTGGATAGCCATCAGATTGTGAAAAGACCAGGCGTAAAGGCTCTCCGAAAGATGGATTTAAATCTGACAACTCGTACCACTTTAGAATGAAAATGCATATGGTCAGCCATGTACATTTTTCTCCTCCCAAAATGGTTAAAATAAATAAATAAATAAATAAAAACACATGCGAGTGTGTTATACCAGTTCCCAGTAGCCAGAGAGGAAAGCACTACAGCAACACGCATTGCCACAGATATGGCCCACCACAGAAGAGTAGCAAGCCATTGCTCAAACTGCCACAAATTAAACGGAATGATTGGTGTTGCATCCTGAAGCTCA
Organism: Pseudorasbora parva; assembly: GCF_024679245.1. Classification (NCBI taxonomy): domain Eukaryota; kingdom Metazoa; phylum Chordata; class Actinopteri; order Cypriniformes; family Gobionidae; genus Pseudorasbora; species Pseudorasbora parva. The sequence continues at coordinate 33,990,021 of NC_090183.1, read as the reverse complement.
ATGCGCTTCTTCATTAACAGTAGAGACTAAATGATCTTACCATTGCTGAAACCGTTCTCTCTCCTACTGCGGTATTTGATTTTGAAAAAAAGATGATGATAAAATAAAATGCAGCTCATATCGGTTGCTTTCGTTGGCGTGAAATTTAAATTTGCAAATAGCAAACAAAGATCAGATTTACATTCATTTTGTGGAGACACATTTATGTGGCCAAGTGTAAATGCAACAGTGCTAACAAATCAGATAGCTATCTGATCAGTAAAAACACATGACGTGACAAGGTGTAAACAGGACCAAGGATACAAAGGCTCCAACAATGAAAATGGGGCTGAAGACATGATTCTGGAAGGTGAAGAGTGCCAGGCCCATGTAGGAGAAGATGAAGTTCTCTGCCAGGAAGTGCAGCACCTCGAACAACTGCAAAGGCAAAGAAACATACACATGAAGCTGCAATAGCACAGCTGTTAAAGGGATAGTTCACCCAAAAATGAAAATTCTGCCATCATTTACTTAGCCTCACTACCATAGTATTTTCCCCCAACTATGGTTGTGAATGGTTGTTCTATCTGCTTGGTTACAAACATTTTTCCGAACAACTTCTTTTAAGTTCAGCAGAACAAAGAAACTCATACAGGTTTGAAACAATATGCGGGTAAGTAAATGATGAACATTTTCATTTTTGAGTATTTTTGAACTATCCCTTTAAACAAAACAGCTGACATTAAGAAAATGCCACCTTTTTAAAAGCAAGTCTTAACTAAACTAAAAAATGCATGCTCCTCCTCTATATTCTCCACGCTGACTTTAAAAAAAAAATATGTTAGATATAAAGCTCACCCCAATATCGTACATTTTTTTGACTCCAGTCTATAACTTCTCCCCACAGACTGGAGCTTTGATAATAGGGAGTCCAGCCCCCTGGAGAGAAATCCAGTACCACAGGGGTGTTGTAATGGCTGCTTGCACACCACCTCACCTTGCTTCATCACATTGCACCGCTCTGCCGACACCACAGGGGTGCTGGGAATTCATTTAGCATTATCCCTCGACTTACTGACCCCCTTGTATCAAAGCATCTTTTGAAGTAGAATACACAGGACATCCCTTCCCCAAAAAACATCCTTCCTTCTTTCCTAAATACCTTACTTTGCCACAGTTCAAATCACCCTGGTTTTATACCAGCTGCTCTGACAGCAGACAACCAGAATCCAGTGTTCATGTATTTTCCCCTGAATACAGCAAAAATCTTTTACCTGTTTGGTACGCTTGGTCGACTCCTCCGAGAGATTGTTGTAGGTATAGTGAGCCTGTGTGATTCCACAAAACAGCACAGCAACAACACCTGAAATAGTAAAGGAAGTCAGGATCATATGTGGCTTTTTTGTTTCAAGTGGAGGATGGGATGCAATTTCAATCCAGGCTGGGGGTGACCAATAAAACAATTAAAATGACAAGTGCAAGTGACTGCACACATTTACACATCAAGGATGTCAACATTCAGCCACATGACCCTCCCAGGTACAGCAACAAGGGATAGTTTTAAAATGACAGTTCACCCAAAAATTAAAATGACCCAATGATTTACTCACCCTCAAGCCATCCTAGGTGTATATGACATTCTTCTTTCAGACGAATAGAATCAGAGTTATATTAAGAAATGCCCTGGCTAATCCAAGAATTATAAATGACATATCTTAATATAATGCTGACTGTATTCATCTGAAAGAAGAATGTCATATACACCTAGGATGGCTTAAGGGTGAGTAAAGTGTGTGGACAACCACCCTACAATGATAAAAATCCATTCACTCCTTTTTTTAATCCTCAAAAAGCCTAAACACTCTCAATAATAAAGCTGTTTGAATTTTCTAAACAATATTATGTCACATTGCTCAGGCTCCGCCCAGGACCGCTGACGGACTGTCCCATATTAGCATGTTACAGACTTTACATGAACACTCTAAAGACTCATACCAACTTGTGGAAATGGGCATCCAATTACCCCTTAAAGTTTTTGTAATTCATTTTTTTGTATGCAAACAATTTGGCAAAAACAATGTTTTTTATGTTTTAGATTTACTTTAGCAGATTTAGCATTTAGAAAGTACAGCTTGAGAGAGGACAGAAAGTGAAGTGGGAGATGGGATTGTGAAACGACCGTAAAAGGACCATGGGCCAGCGTTGCCCATGAGGCTATTGTCTTCGACCATAAAGGTTATTTTTCCTGATTCTTTTAAATAATTTTCATGCTAACAAAGCAGATAAAAATTGAACAGATTATATTTTAAACACCAGTTTGTTATTCCAATTGATGTTTAGCAATTGTAAATGTTGTGCTGTTCCTAGAAGGGTTGCATATACTATAGTTTGATCTCTGGGTTACATAGCGGATTAACCACTATGCTTTTATTCCCCATCCACATTAACACCCACCTGTGAATCCACATGCTTCAGCCAGGAGAAAAGTACTCCAAGACATGAGGAAGAACAAAGCCGTCTCCAGTAGAGGAAAACAGTGTAGCTTGGTGAATTTTGTCACGTGGGTAAAGTTAAGAATGGAAACCACACATCTGATTATCTAATCAGTACCAATAAAAGAGTCTTCGGGGTTTTAATGTTTTTGGAGAAAACAAATCTTATGTTCATCAAAGCTGCATTTATTTGATCAAAAACAATGTAAAACAGGAATATTGTGAAGTATTACAGTTCAAAATAACATTTTCTAATTTAATATATTTTTATATGGCAAAGCTTCATTACTCCAGTCTTCTGTGTCACATGATCCTTCAGAAAATATTATAATTGGTAGAAACATTTTAGAAACATTTATATTATCAATGTTTTGCTGCTTATATTTTTATGGAAACAGTGATAAGTGATTTTTCAGGATTCTTTTTTCATAAAGTTAGAACAGGATTTGTTTAGAGTAACATTTTAAATGTCTTTACTGTAGTTTTTGATCAATTTAATGCATCCTAGATGAATAAGAATATTAGTTTCTTTAAAAAAATAAAATAATTATAATAATAATAAACACCACAATGCAGTCAAAGGATGAATGTAGCTTATTTGCATAAACCTAGATTTATAAATGCAATTCATGACAACATGCAAAAGGATATGAGGGCAGTGACTACTCCAATAACTGCGCCCATGGCGAAAGAGCCACTGAAGATGCCCAAGAAAACACCCACCGATTTGAAGAAGGCAGAGGCATCAAATGTGTGCGTGTTGGCTCCTGCTGGCTGATACGCCACAATTGACCTTAATTCCAAAGACAAAACAATCCAAATTATCGAACTGTGCTGATCTATGACCTACGCAGCCAATAAAAAAGGACACTTAAGATTACATATAAAATCATTATTTGACCTGACCTGAAGCATAATGCGAACCCAATGTCATTTTATTTTGTAATTATTGTAATTTTATAGGAAAGTTATTTTTTCCAGCAAAGTATAAATACAACACTGTTATAATGCTGTGACATTCTGGACAAATTCTGTAAAAGGTGCAGAAGCAGGAAATCAGAAATAATAAGCTCTGGTTCACTGTGTCCAAAAGGGGGAGCCAGAGCATTATCCTAAAATACCACTAGAGTTGCAGCATCATTAGTTTTTACTAATCAACATTACAGTGAAAAATATCCCGAGCACCCTCTGTGCTGGCAGTCTGGGAAATTCCGCCAACTGCCGCAGACCAAACACGTGATTTAACCCTTCTTTTTTGTAGCAACAGAAAAGGAACTAGAAACTGATACTGTTCAAAAGGGGACTTACGATGAAAGGACTATGGAGACCGCGTCGTTCATGACACTCTCTCCAAACAGCAGTGCGTAGAGATCACCATCAGCATGGAGCTCATTAAAGATCGCAAGCACTGTGACTAAAACAACACGCATAAATCAGCAACATTATATATTAAAATCCTGAAATGATATTGCTCCAATTGCTGGTCAGTTTGATAAAAAAAAATGTAAGCACTTAATTTACAATGATCAGGCATAACATTATGATCCTAATATTTTGTTGGTCCCCCTTTTGCTGCCAAAACAGCCCTGACTGATCATAGAATGGACTCCACTAGACTTCTGTGGTATCTGGCAGCAAGATGTTAGCAGCAGATCCTTTAAGTCCTGAAAGTTGCAAGATGGGGCCTCCATGGATCGGACTTGGTTGTTTATCACATCCCACAGATGCTTGAGTAGATTGAGATCTGGGGAATTTGGAGGCCAAATCAACACCTCAAACTGCTCCTCAAACCATTCCTCAAACATTTTTGCTTTGTAGCAGGGCACATTAACTGGGTAAAAGAGGCCACAGCCACCGGGAATGCTGTTTCCGTGAAAGGGTGTACATGGTCTGCAACAATAGTAGGTGATACATGTCAAAGTAATAATAATAGATTTTATTTATAACGCACTTTTTATTCTGAAGAATCTTAAAGTGCTAAGGTAACATTTGGATGGCAGGATAGTGCATCCTGATGCCATGTGTTCCCCAGGCAAGCGATATGATGTAAAAGAAAATGTGATTCATCAGACCAGGCCACCTTCTTCCATTGCTCTGTGGTCCAGTTCTGATGCACAAGTGCCCAGTGTTGACACTTTCGGTGGTGGACAGGGGTCAGCATGGGACAACCTTTCTTGGACCACTGTTGATAGATACGGACCACTGCAGATGGGGAACACCCCACAAAAGCTGCAGTTTGATATGCCCATCACAATTTGGCCCTTGTCAAACACACTCACACCCTTACGCTTGCCATTTTTACAGCCTCTAACACATCAACTTTGAGGGCAAATGTTTACTTGCTGCCTAATATATCTCACTCGCTAACAGGTGCCGTGATGAAGAGATAATCAGTGTTATTCACTTCACCCGTCAGTGTTCATAATGTTATTCCTGATAAGTGTAAGAGAACAAAAAGACAGAAATGAAAATGGACAAAGAGAGAGATGACATACCTGGATCTGTGGCAGATATAATGGCACCGAAGAAGAGGCAGTCGGTGTAGTAGAACTTGTCAGTGAGTTGACCGAGAACTTGCATCAGTTTCACCACCCCGTACATGAGGTTTCTTTCAAATAAATAAATAAAAAATATGTTTAGATTAGCATATTACAAAACTAATCATATTATTTCAACAAAATTGAAATGTCAATGTATGAAATACACATTTTGAACATCTTTTTTTTTTACACTGGTCATTAAAGGGGTACTTCAGTGCTGGAAAGATGAATCTGTGTTTAAACTGGGTCATTAATGTAGTAGAAATGTGAAAATATTTTTGAATTTGGTTCTTTCTAGACTGAGAAAATACTTTTTGTCTAATGGGGATGAAAGACAACAATTCCCAGAATGCTTCACTGCCCTATGAGGCCACTCCCAAAGACACCGCTACTGAATCATTATGACTGGATCACTTTCCCACCGTGTTAATTTTCACAAAATCAGTCCAGTTAAGAGCAGACACAACAATTAAAAACTGAACGTGTCTGTTAACATGGGGCTCGAGATTCTGCTCCCTTCTAGGCTGTCCCTAGTGGCCAGTCGATGAATTGCAGTTTACATTACTTCTGTATTGGCTTCAAGAGAGATCGCGGGAGGTTGCCGCTTGGAAATCACGTGACATTGGCGAAATCACCGGACATTGGCGATCCAGAATAAGCTGATTCATTACCGTTTGAATTTTTATTTAAGGTTTGAAAACAAACACGGAAGAGAAGACAATGCTGAATAAAGTCGTAGCTTTTGCTATTTTTGGACCAAAATTTATTTTCAATACTTTAAGAGATTCTAATTAACTAACTGATGTCACATATGGACTACTGTGATGATGTTTTTATTCCCTATCTGGACATGGACAGTATAGTGTGCCTACACTTAAATACGCTCTCAGAATAAATATAAAATATCTTAAACTGTGTTCCGAAAATGAACGGCGGTCTTACGGGTGTGGAACAACATTAGGGTGTCATTAATTACATAAATTTCATTTTTGTGTGAACTAACCCTTTAATAGGAATTAATTTGAGAAGTTGAAACACTCACTTTGTATGGAAGCCTATGTGTAGCAATATTCAATTCGCAATGCAATATGTAAAATGGCAATGCATTTCAGTATTTAATATTTACATTTTCCATACCATGTGTGCAACATCTGGAGCAAAATGATAATTCAAATTGAATAATATAATTTACATTAGCTATTTACTACACTAGTTTTAACATATCATTTAGACATATATTTTAATGCTTTGTAAGTCGCAAAATGAAAATGTTTCACATAAATTATGTGTTTAATAATTTCTGTAATGTGTGTGAGTGTGTGTGTGTGTGTGGGGGGGGGGGGGTGTCCAGGGTTTCTACTGATAGAAAGCCATATGCTAATCGCTGAAGTATCCCTTTAACACTGAGAAACTTTTAGGCATTCAGAATGGCAAGACAAAATGTGTACTTCCAGCTATTAAACGCAAAGATGGAGCTCAGCCGGCAGCAAATTACGAAATGCATCTGATGGCGACTGGTAACTGCGGCCACAAATTCCATTACGTGCCTGCACCTGGCTCTTGCACTGTGTCATTGGGTAGCACACAAACTTCTGAGGCATGTCATGGCTGCTCACACTGTCTGTCTGTAAACAATTCCATGATCAGCGGGAATATTATGAACCTTAGTGACTTACCCAATGACAAAACAGGAAATGGCAGTGCCCAAGAAAGCATAGGTTATAATGGATCCTAGGTTTCTGAAGAAGTGTCTCTGGAGAAACAAGGAAGAGTATGTCAAACCCAGAAAAAAATAGTGTGAAAAATATCCTTGCCCTGAGAAAACTGTTAAAAATATACCATTATATAAATCACCAAGGCTGCAGCTCACAGATCACAAAAAATTTGTTGATCACAAATACAGTAAAAACAATAATACCGTCTACTTACTATTACACTATAAAATAATTGTTTTCCATTGTAATATTTTTAAAACAGATTTCATTCCTGGTGGCAAAGCCAAATTTTCAGCAACCAATACTCCAGTCGTCATTGTCACATGATACTGATTTGGTGCTCAAAAAACATTTCTTATCAATGTTGTAAATAGTTGTGCTGCTAAATATTTTTGTGAAAACTATAATACAATTGTTTCAGGAAGAACAGCATTTTTTATAATAGAGATAGAAAAAATGACAGACAGACAGACAGATCTTATTCTTCTATCCCCCTATTCCTTGCTTTTTTTAGAGAGCATATGTTTCCTGTGTGAGTATCAGTCACAAGATGCTGAGTCACTCTGTTGCTACACAGCACAGCAACTACAAGATCATTGGGAGTTAAACCTCTCTCTTTCGCTGTCAAAAGCAAGGGCTTCTTCTGTTGAAGCTCCGGCAATGCTCTTTCTAAATGTGGTCTTTCTGTGACTGTGCAGTGAGTAGATGGCAACTGATAGAAATCACTGACATACAAATACAGATAATACAGTCGGTTTAAAATAAACCTATGTTACCACCCAAACTAAATTGCAGTCAGATGAAATGATTAAAACAAACAGCTTGGAAGCTTAAATATGAAAAAAATCCTGAAAGAATTTATAGCAGTTCCTTACAGGAAATGAAACTACTATCATAGCGAGAGAGTAAATCAGTACCTTGAGCTAAATTGAAACCAAGACAGGTAAAAAAAAAAAAAAAAGAGGATCAGTGACTTTTACAGGAGTTTCTCAGAGCAAATGGTCTAAAATCTAATGCTAATCTTATTTATGTATTTTACTTGAAATCTCTACTGTAAGTGAGGGGCGTTTTCTGTAGGAGAAGATTTTGTGGTGGGTTTAAAAGGACAGTTCAGCAAAAAATAAATAAAAATAAATATCTGTCATCATTTACATCCCCTCATGTTTGTATGACTTTCAATCTACTGTGAGACACAAGAAGTGGTTTAAAACACCATGAGGGGGAAGTACGTGATGACTTGTTTTGGATGAAGTATGCCTTTAAGGCCAACAAAATGCTCAGTGTGAAAATGTGGTGCGCTACACATCTTAATTTCAGTTACTGCCAAAGTTAATACAATCTTTGAACTGCTAACTTTTCCTTCATTCTGTGAGGCTCATCACAAAAATTCAAATGTATTACAAAGAGAGGAAACAATGTAGCCTTGTTCTTCTGTCTCAAACACACACAGCTGGCAGAAGCCCATTCCTCTCACTTCCTCAGGGCTTCCCTGCTCACTCAGCAAAATTTAAAACATCACATTACTATCTGGAAACCAGAAGTCATAAACATGGTATTTTTCTTATAAACACTGCAGTAAAATGCACTAAAAGATGTAATACATCTCTCGATTCATTAAACAGAATTGTCACAATATTACTGATACCAATCAGGCATATTATGTAATATTGTGCTGATCCCCCTTTTGCTGCCAAAACAGCCCTGGTCCGTCAAAATATGGACTCCGCTAGACCCCTGAAGGTGTGCTGTGGTATCTGGCACCAAAATGTTAGTAGCAGTAAGTCCTGTACGATGCAAGGTGGAGCCTCCATTAATATGACTTGTTTATTCAGCACATCCACAGGTGCTTGATTGGATTGAGATCTGAGGAATTTGGAGGCCAAGTCAACACCACAAACTTCTTGTGCTCCTCAAACCATTCCTGAACCATTTTTGCTTTGTGGTAGGGTGCATTACCCAGCTGAAAGGGCCACATCCATCAGAGAATACAGTTTCTATGAAAAGGTGTAGATGGTCTGCAACAAAATGCGTTGGTAGGTGGTATGTGTCAAAGTAACATCCACATGGATGGCAGGACCCAAGGTTTCCCTGCAGAACATTGCCCAAAGCATTGCACTGCCTCCACTGGCTTGCATCCTGACCTGGTGCCATCGGAAGACCAGACAAGAGCTGCACTTTTGGAGATATTCTGACCCAGCCACCACAATTCGTCTCTTCAACCTTTGTCAAAACTCACTCAAATCCTTACGCTCGCCCATTTTTCCTGCTTCGAACACATCAGCTTTGAGAACACAATCTTCACTTGCTCCCTAATATAACCCACCAATGTAATTCACTTTACCTGTCATAATGTTATGCCTAATCAAGTATGATCTGAAAACACAGACAACCATGTATGTTGGAGTTCATCGATCTCCATTCTGGTATTCTGCTCAAATGAGTGTCACAGCCAGTTTGTGTTGCATAACATGGCGGCTTGTGCTTTTTGCTGCTACTAAATCTGTGAGCAAACCTTCTCAGTGATGTACAGTTATAATACCAAACATTTTATTCATGTTTGCTATTGTGGTTGCTGAATAAATGCACTTATGCACCCGCTGTGCTACAGCACAAAGACATTAAAATAATTTGGAATGATTGGAATTTTTATTAGGAATGTCACTGTTTTTTTTTTAATTATAGCATGTAAATGTATCATAAATACAATAAATCAGGAAACTCGATAAGGTAAAATAAACCCTGCATTTAGATGATATTCTCTTGATTTGTGCTTACGTGAAAATGCAATTATTCTCAAGAAATGCAATAAGACATTTCTCAAATAAGAACAATGATCACAAATAATCACAATTGTGATTAATAATCACAAGCAAATTAAGCAAAATAATTGTATTTGTCAGCCCTAGTAGAGAGTATTTACTTTATGGACATCTTTGACTAAGAGCCCTTTTACATGGAAGGTCAGACACTAGTTAATATGACTCAAAATGATAACAATGAGGAACAGAAGTACAGTGTTCAGTTTGTCATGTTGTTGTGTACTTTGGTGTCAAACACCCATTTAACAAAGCTTCAAAAATAGCTTCTTAGATTAACTATGCGATTAAAGTATTCAAGAAAGTGTATAAAAAAGAAAAAAGAAGGAAAAAGGACAAAATACACAATAAGCAGAATAATAAGCAATGTCTCTGTACACTACTTCTGTGTATAGGCATTGGTGTGAATACTGTTAACTGGCCTATTTATAGAAGTATTATAGACCTTTTTGGCAAAGTAACACTGTAAGCCACTGAATAATAAGGTCATGGGAACAATAACGTTAAACACTAAAACCAAACCAGGCTTTTACAAAGGTCACCATCTGACTTCCTATGTTAAATACTTATTAACTTAAGCATAACACAATTTAAAAGGAGGTGATATAAGAGAAGTTTGACCAGCTCTTATAGACACTCATGATCATTAGCATCTGGTCTGTATCGTACTTTTCTCCTGCGGTTAAAATGGAAAGAGAACAGAGATCAGGTCGCCTTAGATTAGAATATATATCATATCTTAATTTCATAATGTAATTGGAAAGAGGTACAGAAGCACCTTAACGGATGAACGCTTTACTAAACAAAGCAAAATGAAACCTTAAAAAAGGGTAATACCCTGTGCTCGCAAGATCACTCATACCTTTTTGAGGCTATATCCGGCATGGAATATGATAGGAGGTAGCAGAATGTTAAAGAACACCTCTGGGTCAAAGGTCAACTGCAAAAAACAAAACAAATCATTTTTTACAAACAAATGTTTACAATAAACACATGATTAAGACCTCATGAATAAATTGACATCGCAACTGACAATCCTGTGTTGATGTATTTTCTTTTGAAACCAGACGCGCACATTATTGGGGCATGTCCTTTTTTAGTTTGTGTCATAATGATAGGCTTTCAAATGTATCGTTGTTATTTATGAGCTGCTGTCTGTTTGCTGTTGTATCAGATCTGAAGCAGTGAGTATTAATAATTTAAATACATTGTATTCAAAAAAACATACTGACATATTGGTCCATTTTCCATCAAGTAAATTTTGACAACTTTTAAGGATAGACTAGCATACATGACTCTGGGGAAAATGTTTTAAAACTTCTACACAGAAGTGTTAATTTTATTTAGTCAGCTTTAATTAGACAAGGTTTTGCCACTTTTATTTTAAGGTTTTCATTTCTATTTTAGTTTAAGTTTTAGTCATTTTGTTATGTGCTTTTGTCATTTGGCTTTTTTAATATTTCTATTTATCTTTCATTTATTTTTATTAGTCTTTTTTTTGTCATTTTAGTACTTCAACTCTTATTTCAACTTATTTTATTTCAGTTAGTTATATCAAGGCAAAATTTCTGTTCTAAATTTTTATTTAACTTTTTTAAAGGTCCCGTTCTTCGCAATTCCATTTTTCAAACTTTAGTTAGTGTGTAATGTTGCTGTTAGAGCATAAATAATACCTGTAAAATTATAAAGCTCTAAGTTCAATGCTAAGCGAGATATTTTATTTAACAGAAGTTCCCTTTCAAAGCCAACAGCGAACAGCCGGTTTGGACTACAGCAGGAAGTGCAGGGATGTAATGACGTCACTAGAAACGTTTGTTGACTAACCCTCCGCCCACAAGTACACATAAAAAAGGGGGCGTGGTCTTGTTGCTCTCATTCAGCGCTTGCATCTCCCCGTTATGGTAAGAGGCGGGACCTTTCCGGGGCAAAGTGCGCTAAGCTGCTGTCCAATCACAACACGGGAAGTGCTGGCCCAATCAGAACTCGTTACGTGTTTCTGAAGGAGGGACTTCATAGCACAAGGAAATCATCAGGCCGTTTTTAGGAAAGAGGAAACAGCGGTGTACAGATAAGTAAATTTTGTGAAAAATACTGTTTTTTACACGCGAAACATGAACTCATGTTATATTGCACACTGTAAACATAAAGCTTCGAAAACACGCGAAGAATGGGACCTTTAAGAGTTTAATCTAATATTTTTATTTTATTATTTCATCTTTATTTCATCTTTATGAGAGAATTAAACTTCAAAATTGAAATTCATCCTCTGGCAAACATCTGATGCAGTTTTAGCAGAGGTGTTTTTATACGTGTGTATATTGTTGCTGTTGTACCTTGCGCAACATGTCGTTCTGCTCCACACTGTGAATTTCTCTAAGATTGATCTCCCCCTTGAGCGTGTACTCGAAGAACTTTCCGCTAACGTTGAGGAGCACCGTGCTGACAGGACCCTCCTTCAGGGTGCAACTCGGAGGTGTTTTATTATGGTAGCTGGTAGAGGGAATGCCATAGCGCAAAATAACACCCACCAACAGACCTGTCCGACACACAGAAGATAAATTACTCACATATACATTCAATTCATACACTGTGTGAAGAAAAGAAAAAAGGCTTTCTGAAAGGGAAATGTGTTTGAAAACAACAAGTTTTTTGCAGTGGTACTGAAATGGCACTTCTCCTTAAAAACTCTGTGATGACGGGGAGTAGAGATGAGAGCCTGCTGTGTCAAATCTGTTGGAGGGTATTTCCATACTAATGAAGTGCCAAGGAAGTCAACAGCACACACAGCATGGGCAACAGAAACAAGAACAGAGGCACAAAAAAACCCACAATATAGTGTTTTTACGACCTCCTGCTAAAATCAGGTAAAATACACTACTTTAAATCAAATCTAGGTCTAGACAGAACTGATTTGGTGGGAAACTGCTGATTCAAATACAATGAAATGTGCTAAATACACTTCAGTCTACCCACTCTTGGAAGAAAAAAATGGAAGAAAAAAAAACATCCCTTTAGGGGTACAACTGCCCAGTATTCTTAAAGAGACTGCTTCATACCTTAGGTTAGATATGACTACTCTAAAGGATCCATTATGCAAAATTAGTTCTCCTTCTCAACTATTTACGTTCCAAAACTGACGGGCATTTTGACATACTTTTTTATGTATTTGTTCATTTAAGCCCAGTGCGCCACTCATCTTGGTAGGCTACTTGTGACTCACAAGCTGTTTGAGAGGCGACTTGTGCACCTCACTTTTAGAACAGTTGTGCACGTACTTTGGATGTGAGCACGAAACCCGTGGGAATGACTAGAATTATGTGCGATACAAGCACTATTTAACCGAAAAGAATGAGACGAGTGAGAGGAGGTCACGGCAGGTGTGTCACTTCGCCGTTGGAGAGAAAAGCGAGAACAGCAGCTGACGTTATTCCCTGTGCCGCGGGCAACAACACCGACCGGCTCAAAATCGGCAAAGACTGACCAGTCGATCGCGGAGTATGCACAAAATCGGCCGATTCCTAGTCCCTTTTTTCCGGGTACAATTTTGCCTTCGGAAAATACAACTTCTGTTCAGAAAAATATTTCCTGAACTACTGACTACAATCTGGCTACAAAAACCATATTTCTCCTTTAATGGGTACACAAAAGAAGCTTCTCACAGAATCATGACATAAATAATATTCCTGTTGTTTGACAGTCATAAGTCACATGCCATTCACAGCTTAGGCGATTGCGAGAATAAATCAAAAATGATGCAACATCAGATGTTGCATTAAATATGTTTTCTTAAGGAAAGCATTTCCTATTTCAGTATAGCAGCAAGCCTAATGTCTAAGTGAAATTAGAGTGAAGAGTTGTGAAGATAGTGTGCGTGTAAACTTAATATATGGAAGCTAGTTTACAGTTGAAGATACACACATGCTGTACAGGCTTAAATGAGCATGTGTAGGGCATTAGTAATTGGGTTAGCATTACATAGAACCCGGAAACAATGAGTGACCTCGGATACCTTCCATCCAATCAGAATCCAGCTAATGCAGCTTAGTGTCTGTCTTCCCCAGCACTGCTAAACATGTCACAGTACACCAAGGCAAAACACAATTAGAAAACTTTATTGGCAGCATCTTTTGTTCTTCAGGAACAGAAAGCCCCTGACAGCCCAGTCCAAATACTGTTATATACACAGTAGACACAACTGTAACATTACCATCTGTCCAATTCGTGAGCACTGAGCAGGTGTCTCCATTGTGTGAGCCAAACCATGTCAACCTTGGGGGAAAAAAAATACTACCTTGAGCCGAACAGGTTCAATGCAACAGCTGAAGTCAAACCTGCTTTGTATTTTCAAGCGATTCATCTTAAAAAGAGTAGAATGGGACAGATTAATAAGGAGGAAGTGCATACTATTAAAGCTAATTACACACTAGAGAAAGCTCTGATGAAGCGTTTGATGGATAGGAATATGAAAGATCCTATTTGAGGGTACGGCACAAATAAAAAAAAAAAAAAGCTACACAGCAAATTGGAAATTAGAAATAATCTGATCCAGAAACAGGGGTGTTTAAAAGCATTTTCTAGCTATAATATTAAAAGAAAAGCCTTGACACACATGATTTAAAACAGGAGTATATAAAAAAATTACTTTTAAACAGTCTTCATTTGCCCTAGAGTAGAGATAATTATTTTTAAATATGTACCGTTCAACAGTTTGAGGTCAGTATGATTTTTAAAGGGTTTTTGTGAAAAAAAAAAAAAAAAAAAAAAAAAAAAAAATTTTTTAACATGTTTTCTGATGCTCACCAAGACTGCAGGATCAAAAAGGCTTTTTATGGGGAATGTAATTCATTCCTGTGATGGCAAAGCTGACTTTTTATGATGCATTTTAAAGGGATACTTCACCGCTTTTTCATATTAAACTATGTTATTCCCTTAACTAAAACGAGTTGATACATACCTCTCTCGTCTCAGTGTGTGCGCTTAATCTCTCTGACGCACGGTGATGATCTGATAGCATTTAGCTTAGCCCACTAAGCCCAGTTCATTCACTATGGTACCAAACAGAGATCAAGTTAGAAGTACCAAACACCTCCATCTTTTCCCTATTTAAATACAGTTACACGAATAGTTGATCGATCAAGTAGGGTGACAAAATAAAACGTGGTACTTCTCTAATCGCATTAAAAAGGAGAACTATGGTGGATGAGGACTTCTGAGAGTACTTCGGCTCGGCGCAGTAAAAAGTCCCGGCCGAAACATCTTTCCTCACACCTCCCCCTCACTCTCTCATTTCTGTCAATAGGGAGATGTGAGGGAAGATGTTTCGGCCGTGACTTTTTACTGCGCCGAGCCGAAGTACTCTCAGAAGTGCTATTCCGCCATACATTATAGTTCTCCCTTTTAATCTGATTAGAAACGTGCCACGTTTTATTTTGTCACCATACTCGATCGTTCAACTACTCGTGTAACTGTATTTAAATAGGGGAAACGTGGAGGTGTTTGGTACTTCTAACTTGATCTCTGTTCATAGTGAATGAACTGGGCTTAGGGAGCTAAACTAAATGCTATCAGATCGTCACTGCCTGTCAGAGAGATTAAGAGCACACACTGAGACGAGAGAGGTATGTATCAGCTTGTTTAAGTTAAGGGAATAATATAGTTTAATATGAAAAGGCAGTGAAGTATCCCTTTAAGAAATACCATATTAATTATTATACCTTTATTTAACCAGAAAAGACTCATTGAGATTAAAAATCTCTTTTCCAAGAGTGTCCTGGCCAAGAGAGGCAGCAGCACATTTAACAAGGTTTCAGACATAAAAACATATAACATATGACATCAACATATAACAATTTGTACAAGTAATAAATAATTATAAAGTCATAAGAAATCAGAATTTCACATATTATCGCAAACGATAAACAACGGCAATGATCTTCCGTCATAATTGGGTCAATCATAACATCTACAGCCAGTATGTGTAGCTTCCATGTTTTTTAAAAGTAATTTAAAAGCAACCAATGAAACCGGCTCCTTAAGATTCAGCACATTTTGCAGCTGATTCCAAGTGCAGGGTGCCGCATACTTAAAAGCCCCTTTTCCCAATTCTGTCCGGACTTGAGGGACAGATAATAAAAATAAGTCCTCAGAACGAAGACAATATCTTCCTGTACCTTTCTTTTTGATGTAAGATTGGAGGTATGGGGGAAGCAGACCAAGAATTGCCTTGTAGATAAAAATGTACCAATGATTAAGTCTACGGGTGGACAATGCAGACCAACCAACCCGATCATACAAAGAACAGTGATGAGTAAGTGCTCTAAAGTTTGTGATAAACCTAAGAGCTCCATGATAAACAGAATCCAACAGTTTCAAGCTTGTGATGGAAGCATTCATGTATAGAACATCGCCATAGTCCAGCACTGACAAGAAAGTGGCAGCAACAAGCCTCCTTTTTGACTCAAAGGAAAAACATGACTTGTTTCTAAAATAAAAACCCAATTTCAGCTTTAGTTTTTTTACCAACTGTTGAATATGAGGTTTAAAAGAGAGTGAATCATCAATTAGGATACCAAGATACTTGAATTTAGAGACAGACTCAATCTCGGAGCCCTGAGAAGTAGTGATGGGTAAAAGGTTCTGTGACTTTGATTTTGCATTTGAGAACAACATAAGTTTTGTTTTGTCGTTATTCAAAACAAGCTTTAAATCGAATAAGGTACGTTGTACAGTATCAAAAGCAAGTTGAAGGCGACAAAGAGCTTGGTTTGGAGTTGATGCAGAGCAGTATATCACAGTATCATCGGCATAGAAATGAAAATTTGCGTTGGAGACATTTTGATCCAGATTGTTGATATATAAAATAAATAAAAGTGGTCCCAGCACTGACCCCTGGGGCACACCCTTGGTTATACTAAGAGGGCTGGAGGTTAAACCATCTACCTGTACACACTGGGATCTACCAGATAGATAGTTTTCAAACCAGCAAACAGTTTTTCCTGACAACCCGACACTGAGGAGTCTTTGTTTTAATATTGCATGATCCACAGTATCAAAAGCCTTCGATAGGTCAATGAAAAGAGCTGCACAATGTTGTTTTTTATCTAAACAGTCAATAAAATCATTTACTACTTTTAGGGCTGCTGTAGTTGTGCTGTGTTTTTGACGAAAACCTGATTGAAAATTAGACAGAATATTGTTAATAGTTAGAAACTCTTTCAATTGTTCGTTTACCAGAGTTTCCATAACCTTGGCCAGAACAGACAGTTTCGAGATGGGTCTGTAGTTATTTAAATCAGTCGGATCGCCTCCTTTTAACAGAGGAAGTACAAATGCAGATTTCCATATAAGTGGAATTTCATTCGTGTCCAGAGAAAGATTAAAAAGATAAGTCAAAGGCGGTGCAATAAAATCAGATGCTAACTGTAGAAAATAAGGCTCCAAGTTATCAGGACCAGGCGATTTTCTAATGTCTAAAAGTGTGAGTGCTCTATGTACTTCCGAAACTGAAAATGGCTTAAAACTAAAAGAATGACTGACTCCAGAATGACCATGAGAATTTCCTTTAGGATGATTCTGATGTGAAATGTTGAGTGAATCAAATAATGAACCAGAGGCAATGAAATGCTCATTGAAACAGCCAAGCATCTCAGCCTTATCGGATAATTTATGTGAGTCCTTAATAATACATGGTGGCAGCTCAATGCCTGTTTTGTTTCCAGCTAAGGATTTGATCGTCTTCCAGAATTTTAAGGGGTTATTTAAATTATTCGAAGTATCTATAAGAAAGTGGTCAGCTTTGGCCTTTCTGATAGCCACGGTGCATAAATTGCGCAGTCTCCTGAAGAGCAGCCAATCAGAGTCCAAGCTTGTTTTCCTGGCTTTTGCCCAGGCCTTATCACGCTCATGAAGAGAGTTGGCTAAATCTACAGTGAACCATGCATTGTTTCGGCCTTTTACTCTAAATTTCCTGAGTGGAGCATGATTGTCAACAATTTCTTTAAAACCATCATGAAAAAATTTCCAAGCATTATCAACATCTGCAATAAGATAAATTTTATCCCAATCAAAATAAAACAGGTCATATAAAAACCCTTGTATTGAAAAATGTTTTATGTCGCGCTTAATAATGACACGTGGTTTATTTTTGGGAATTTTTGTGTTTCTGACCGTGGCAACAACACAGTGGTCACTAATGTCGTTTGCAAAAACAGAAGCTGCAGAGTATTTGTGAGGAACGTTGGTTAGGATAAGATCAATTAAAGATGATTTATCTGGACATTTAAGGTTCGGTCTAGTGGGACTGTCAACGAGCTGAAAGAGATTTAGCGAGTTACAGTAAGCTTTAAAATCATCAGATACTGGATGTAACCAGTTCCAATTTAGATCTCCAATAACTACTATTTCGTTCTGATTTAGTCCTGATAAAAGCTGCATTAAAGAAGGCAAAGCATCCCTGACGGCTGATGGTGTCCTATAGCAACCAACTACAGTAATGTGGAGATTACTGGAGACCTCAAGATCAAGAGCTAAAAATTCGAATTGCTTACTCACTGATTTAGAGAGAAGCATATTTACACGAAACTTATTTTTAATATATACTGCAACACCCCCACCCCTCCTTGGACGATCAGTTCTATATACATGGTAACCATTAATACTGATATCCTCATTCAAAACAGATTTGCTTAGCCAAGTTTCTGATAAAACAATTACATCAGCTTCAGTAGAGTGTGCCCAAATACGAATCATATCTATCTTTGCAATCAAACTTCGAACGTTCAAGTGAATAAAACCAAGGCCAACCCTGGATTTAAAATCAACAGGGGTATTGAAACATATAGCAGAGTCTGGGCCTGGATTGGGTTGCACATTTCCTGAAATCAACAGCAACAGAACGATTAAACACCTCAGCTTAAGTGATTTAAATGATTGAATAGAGGATTCATTCTTTGAAATTATTTTTAGTACAAAGCTACGAAGGCAGCTTTCAGAAATAGTAAAATTGTCTTGTAAAACCATAACACTGATCAGACGGGCCAAGTCCACAGTGTCAGAGGAGAAGAACAGAGGCAGGTGCATTGATTTAATGTCTGACGCACAAACAGATGTGCACGTCCCCCAGCGTATTGAGACTGTATTTAAAAGACCTGCACGGGAGTAGTTGGTCCGGTGCGGGCTTCCATACATTCCACTCAAGGTTAGTAAACACATTACAAAAAAGGGCAGCGCCATTGCACGTTCCGTTTCTAGCCGATGCGTTAGTAATCCAGTCCAGATTTTCCGAAACTCCTGAGACAGATGACGTTACATCACGTCACATATAAACAGGAAACCAAGCCCAATGAAGCAATGCTGTGAAAGAAGTGACCAAAAATCAGGACCCGCCGGATTTTAAAACGAAGAGAAACAAGACACAAAGACAAGAAAAAAGCACTTCCCTTTCTCATGAGAAGTTTGGACACTTAAGATTCAATGCCGTGTTGGCGATTTGGCTCCGTTGAGCAGGATCCAAATTCCGCACTAACAGAGCTGTCCGGGTCATCCGAAACGTCAGGAGAGTTTCACTTCAATTAAATCCAAGTTCGATGTGTGATGGACTAGTTCTCGAAGCAAGTCCAATATTTCAGAGACAGCACCGTCAAGGGACAATAACATTAATGACAATCACACAGACAGAGACAGGAATGTAGACAGTGGTGGACATGCTGCCATCTTGGTAAGACATCACCACAGCTCTGATTATGAATCATAAGTGTGTCTGATTTCAGTGCACTTATCAAGTGTTCCAAAATAGAAGCAAATAATGTGGGAGAGTATGTGTCTAATTTCGATGCTATGGCCTTTATGTAGATGTTTAAAGATCACCATGACTTTATATGAAATGGTAACCAGAGCCCATGTGTAACATTAAATAAGGTTAATAAAAGTATTGCTCATTTGTTAATTTCAACATTTACTAATACATTTTTACTCACGACCAGCATGGTCCAACCTATGTATCGTTATCGGTATAATCCTCGATCGGTCGCCCTCTACTGACAATGAAAATGCACTCTAAAAAATGCTGGGTTAAAAACAACTCAAGTTGGGTTAAAAATGGACTAACCCAGAAATTGGAGTGTTTGAACCCAGTAAATGAACCCATTCAAACAACCCAATTTCTGGGTTTGTCCACTTTCAACTCAACTTGAGTTGTTTTTAACCCAGCATTTTTTAGAGTGTGCTTCTAAAGTATTTATTATAATAATTATTAAAATCAAAAGTTGTAATTTATTTAACAGACCTAACATAGCTATTGAATTGTTAAACGCTAGTTACTGCATTAATTAACTAATTAATAGGCCCTTATTATTAAGTGTTACCTATCATTCTTGCATTTTAATTTGTTGAAACTATTTACTTTATAAATTGTGTACTGCTTATTTGCATTGTTGTATTTAAATGTTCAGAGTTCTTTTTGTTATAAGAAAAAAAGTTATATGACTACACTTTTTTGCAACTTATTTCAATATCATGATACACTCTTTTTGTGGAATGGAAAGATGATCTTAAAGGTTCTTCATAAATCAATGCCAATAAAGAACCAACAAAAATCACCTGTGAATTTTCAGTGATTTCCCTGGAAGTTTATTACTGGAAGTCCCCAATACTTTTTGTGATCTGCTTAAAAAAAATGCAATGTGGTCTTCCCCAAAATCACATTCTAATCTAAGCAAAGTAGACTAGACATGAGACTGTTTTTTAGTATGTCTGACAGGTATGTAAAGACAGGTCACAATTTAGATGAACAATTCTGCCAATAGCATGGCGATTGCCTAGTCGCAAAAAGCAGTGTATCAGTTCTTCTACCTTACCGTCCCACCGGAGACTTCTCAGGGAATTGTCACAACTTGAAATACAATTGGTATAAGTTAACGGTGAGTGTAATAATGTTTACGGATTTACACAGTTGGGTTCGTTTGGTAACGTTATTGATCATTTCCATTCTGTAACTGCATTAGGTGCGTAGGGAAGTAGGCTAGCTAGCAGCAACTTAAGAAATATTATAGTAATATGTAATTTAATTGCTGTCAGAGTTGTACGACAATGGTTACATTTCCACCCAAATCTGTTATTTAGAATAACAAGAATGGTAAATGGACTGCATTTACATAGTGCTTTCGACAGACCCATGGCCATCCAAAGCGCTTTATATCTTGCCTCACATTCACTCACTCACTCATTCATAAACCGACGAATATGGTGTTTAAAAACAAATCTTTATACTTGGAAATTGGTAGGGGTATGATAACAGTATAGTATGGTGAGGGTTATTTAAGAGTAATGGACAACTAAAAGTATCACATCCACATATCCACACATCCACACTGTTTAGTATGAAAAATTAATGCTATAAAGATCATTTTATTTTACATTATGCAATATACTGAGATTATAATGTAAGGGGGAAAAAAGGCAAAACTATAAAATACCTGATCATTCATTTATTTAATGTTATTCCCTGGATAATTGATTTGTTTGTTTGTTTGTTTTTTTCATTTGATGCTGCTATGACTGTACAGTAAGTACACTGCATAAATCCTCTGTATCTGTTGTGTATGTGACGTTCTTGTTCTGCAATAAAAAAGACCCACGTTGACGTGATGGGTTTCTTTAACTATGGGGACAATAAGTACTCTCATGTAACACGACAAATTTCACATCTATTAATGCAAGGGGTGTGAAATGAAACCCAATATTATCCAGATTAAGAATAATTCTGACTTATTTTGAAAAAATGCTAACATGGTATGTAAGAGTCACCATGGGTAGTTTGGGAAGGAGAAAGTGTATGAAGTCAGTAGCAACTACTCTTCCGAATTCAAGTGGCAAATCTCACCAATCAGTAAAATCATCTGCCAAATGCCTCCTCACCTTGAATAAAGACGAAAGTAGGTGCTGGAGTCATCCTCTAACCTATTTGCGGCAGATACACAAATATTGGGAGTTCTCCATTTTTAGTGGCGCAAGAATTCCACTATGCTGAAGGAAGTAAGAATACACCGCTTTAAGTCAAAACTGAAGTTGCGTGACATCATGTTAAAACTGGCCCTGTTTTTAAAAAAAAATTATGATGTGCACAGATAAATCGTTTATAATAAACACTGCAACATTCTATAAAAAAAGAATAGATTTTGATTTCATGGTGGCAAGTGACTAAAATATTAAATAATAGGTCTGAAAATTATCCTCCATTTTACAGTCTACTGTAAACTGTCAAAACACCAGTGTCTAATAAAGCACCTTGGCCAAAGAAAGATTTAACCAAATTAGACGAACTAATCCCACCAATTAAGTGTGACGAAGACTTACCAGCAAAGACAACAACCATAAGCCACTAAATGACATTTAACCCACCCTTTCTCTCATCTCCAAGCAATGTTTTTAGCGTTTTCAGAGCATCCAGTGATGAGAGATCTCATTTTCACAGAAGACATTGTGAAGACACAGGTGTTTGGTGACCTTGATGAAGACCTTTGATTTTTCACACTATTAGACTGACTTGCCCCCCAAAAAAAATTGTTTATAACTGTCATAATTTAATCTCCCCATATCATTCCAAACCCATATCTTGTTTTACTGCCATGTAAACACAAAAGGAGATATTTTGAATTGTACTCCTCATTTTTTTGTACATGCAATTACAATGAATGAAGAGAGCCACACAAGCTTCAAAAAGAATACAAAAAAAAAAAATGTTTGAGTGATGAACAGACCAAAATCTAAACCTTTATGCATGGCTAATCCTTCAATGAGCTGTTAAAAAGTGCAGCTGGGTTTCCTGGATAAACTGATAAAAGATTCAACTCAAAAGATATGCATGTATCATCATCAGACATCACTCCTCTCAAGAATGCCAAGCAGATGGGAAGATTTTCAGTTAAAAATGACTTAAGTTTTGATCTGTTCCTTATACCAAACTGTCATATTGTTTCAAAAGATCTGGTATATGAATGATTCAAATTGGTTTTATGGTCCTTTTGGAGCTTAAAAGTGTATTTTGTCATTGGAGAAAAGCAAAAGCAACCAGTACAATTCTTATTAAAAAAAATAAAATAAAGAAATTCTCCTTTTGTGTTCCACAGCAGGGGGGAAAAAGGTCTGAAGCAACATGAGACAAATGCTGATGTAGACTGATATAACCTGAAGTACAAACGCTGTCAGACTATTCAAAGCTAGTATGAGGAACGCCACATGACAGAAGGAAAATAAGAAAGCGTCTGAGACCATGAGAGAAACGGGGGTATAATTTCTTAAACACGTAAAATATTATGCAATATCAAAACGGTTAATTTCATAAAGGCAAATAATTTCTAATAATTGAGTAGACATTTACTAAAACATCAGGAGAGTATACTTAAGCAGCACATTGAAATGACATGACATTTGATCCACAAGGTTTGTATTAGCACTCGTTCAAGCTAGCAGGCTACACGAGCTCATTCATATGAGGCTTAACAGTTAGCTAAGGGTTTACATGACGGCTGTGTTTCAAAACCTAATAAGCTGCCCATCCAGACAACAAAAAAAAAATGCGCAAAAAGAAGTGAACTAAAATGGTTTAACGTTAGCTCTGATGACTCGGTACTATAACGGTCATAAAATGCTGTCGAGCTTGGCGGCTCACTCGGTTGAGACACAGCCGATGTCTAACGCCTTTTGCTGCGTGAAAAAGAGACTAATTCTCACCGTATATCATAGCAAGTCCGGTTTCGTGCAGGAAGCGCACCCTTCTGTGTTTGAAGAGCCATATTGTGAGGATGGTGAGTGTCAAAAGCAAAATGAATGTAAGTAAATTCACGCTGTCCTGCCTGTGACTTTCCTCTGCCTCTTTCTCCGTGGCAAGTTCCTCTATGCCGCCGTCATCGGCCCTTATCCGACAAAACTGGCTTAAAATGAACATTAAAATAGGAAACAATGAGCTGTGTCTTGATGCATATAATGTCCATGGCTTTGGTGCTGTGACCGCCTCCATGGTGCAGGATGCTTGTGGCGAGTTCCCTCAGCTGCGTCAGGTAGTCAGAAGCAATAGTGATGTATATCAGAGCAGACCGCAGCTCAAACTCTTAAAGGCATACGCACACCGCTACGCCACTAATTGTATTACTATAATTTTCATGAATGTAATACAAAGTTGGGCCTGAAATTCCTTAAGTATTTTTTTAAATTATTTTTCAACAGATGGTCATGGAAGGATGTGTGTGCTTAATCTTCTGAAAATGTTGATTGTCATTTGTTAACCAAAGAGGTCAAATTAAATATGATAGGCCTATAAGCTGTTTAGTTTCTATGCATTTTATAAAAGCTTTACCTTCCTACCCTACCCCCACCCTCGATGTATATGACTTTCTTCTTTCTGATGAGCACAATCAGTTACGTAGGCTATATTAATAAATATCCTGATGCTTCAAGCTTTATAAAAGCAGTAAATGCATTATAGCCTAACGCCTCACGGCTCCAGGGGATTAATAATGGCCTTCTGACGCAAATCGAAGTGCTTTTGTAATTCAAATATCCATTTAAAAAACTTTATAAAGTAAAATATAGCCTACAGACTGCCTTGTGTATTCAACTTACAAAAAAAGCATAACTGGAAGTGTTTTGAACTGCAAAAGGCGTTGCACTTTCTGCATAAGCTGAATATGGAAGGCGGTCTGGCGAAAGCTAGATATTTAACTTTATAAAGTTTTAAATATGGATTTGTTTTTTTGTTTTTTACAAAACCTCATTGATTGCTACAGAAGGCCTTTATTAACTGGAGCCATGTGGAGTACGTTTATACGGATGGATGTGCTTTTTGAGCTTCAAACTCAATGGACCCTGTCATTGTCATTATAAAGGTTGGAAGGATCAGGATATTTATTAATAAAACTCTGATTGTGTTCATCAAAAGAAGAAAGTTGACGGCTCGAGGGTCAGCAAATCATGGGGCAATTTTTGTTTTAAAGTAAATTTAAATTGTTTGCAGCCCTGTCTAAATACAGTTTAAAACAATTTGGTTTTGCAGAAAGCAAGCAAATAATTTAACATTATGTCACTAAGTATATTGGCTAGTAATTGATATGCTTCTAGAAATTGTTTAATTTATAATATAATTCTTTAGAAGTTTTAAGACAAAATTTAATACCTTTTTTTTTTGTATTGAAGCAGTATTTTTCCCAAAATCCCTGAAAAGTGAGTTGTTTTGAAGAGTGTAGAGCTCTTAATATAACGGACCTCTGAGGACTATAGCTGTCACAATGATTGAAAACAGGAATTTTAGATTTCCTTTTTGCTCTTTTTGCTATCACATTTCCTTTGCCTGAAAAAAAGGAAAGTCGTCATAATTTTCTCGTTCGGAGTACTAAAACTAACTTTGAAATACAGTTATGACTAAACTCTTTATATGCAGTTTCGTTTACAGAGTTCACAACTGACATCACAAATTAGTTAAGAAAAAGGGGAGAATTTATTTTCTGAATTTTGCTGTAGGCATCAACTTTTTGCCACTCAGGTCAGAAAGCAACTTCATTCTGTGCGTGCTGAAAAAAATAAGTATTATTTGTAAAGTCTGTATTTAATTTTATTAGTTGATGTTTTTGATCACACAGATGAGTTCATGTAATTTACTGAAAAACATTTTATTATGTTACAACCAAGTACAAAAATACACTTTTGTTTTAAAAAATATAGTTTCTTTGCAGATGAGTGCAGGAATGCACTCATGTCGTTGCAACAGTTTCCTTTCATTTCCGAGGTGTTAACCTCAAAAAAAATTAATTGGCCACCATGTCACCTAATAAAGATTGCTACCCAACATATTGTAAATAAACCCTTTTTTACGTTAATATTTTATGGGAGATTGAACTTTTAATCTTAATGAAACCACATTTCACAGAAATCCTTATGAAAACTTTCTAAGTTGATTGGTTCACAGAAAAGCAAATAACTGACATATTTCTTTTTTCTTGGCACACAGATAAGACATAACACAAAAAGTGAGTAAATGAAATCTGTCCAACATTATTTGTTTGAAATGAGTAGTGCTAATTATGTAAAGAATAATGTTAAGTACAGAGCTCACTGAAAGTGATAGAGAACAAACACATTGACACTATGGCTGCATCCGAGGCGAAAAACAATGTACAACAGAAATATGTCCGAATTCACAGTATGATAAAAGAGTAAGCAAAAAAGCACCCAGATGACCTACTTCTTCCAGCAAGATTCAGAAGTATGCACAATGGACACTTTGCTATATCCCATGAGGCCACAGGGGATTTACAAATGGAGGTAAAGCGACATTTACATTCCGGATTACATTCACACTTTATAGAACATATTTTTTGTGTGAAATGAAGTAATTACTTCAAAATAAGTACCTGAGTATGCAATTTCTGACACAGCCAATAGCCACTTGCTGCATTTTTTTTTTTTTTACATTTGATTCAACGAGCTGCAGTTACTTTGCTTCGTTTTAAAAAAAATGCAGTTCAACCTCATAGTGATATCGTAAAATGTTTAGAATGCATATGCAGTAGTGTTATTTATTTTGACACAAACTGAAACATTTGATGAAGGTTGTCAGTGAAGTGATACACTGCTGTTTTTGCATTCTTTGGCAAAACGCCAAATGAGGTAAAATGTCCCCATCAGAAATGGAGCAAAAGTACTACATCTTCCCTTAACTAAAAATAAGGACAACCTACCTTCTGCCCAAATCCCTGAATATTATGTATAAATATATTTAGATATTTAGTTAGTTAGTTAACTATTTTATATAGTATATAGTATATATATATATAGTGTGTGTGTGTGTACAGTGTTGGGGAGTAACTTGCATTTTACTAGATTACGTAATCTAATTACAAAAAAAATAAATGTAACTAATCAGTTACAAAGAAAACTATATAAGGCTACTTATGAAAATGTTAATGCTTACAAAGGGGGTTACATCTGAATATTTTCTGTAAAAAGCTAGTAAATGTTGAATAAATTACAATTAAAGTACTTCTGCCAATTACATCAATCCATATCGCTGCTGAAAGCTTTAGGCTGACCTGTCAGAGGGTTGCCAAAGCATCGAGTGATAAAAATGCACTCTAGTGCTAGTAATTTAGAAAAGTATTAAAAGGTAATCAGTTACTTTAATAAAGTAGCCTAATTTAAATAGTTACACTACTGATTACATTTTAAATATGGTAACTTGTAATCTATAACCTTTTTACATTTCTAAAGTAACCTACCCAGCACTTAATATATAACAAACCAGACAACCAAACATCCATGTCCACCGTATGATTCACATTAAATATTATTGTGCAAATATGAGGTCAGGTTTACACAATACACGAACAAAATGTTATTTTGTTCTTTTTTGATGATCAAATATCAGAAAATACCCACCCACCCCTCTTTTCTCCTTTTCGCAGATACGACTCGGCTTTGATTCGCTGTTACCTAGTAACGCGGTCCGCTGTAGTGATTGGCTGATTCGAGGGTCAAGGAAACGGGAAGCGCACAGGTTGCGTGTTCTTGATTACTTTCTGGTGAGGGTGAGAGAGAGAGAGCGAGTGAGACGGAGCGCTACTGCGATTGATCGAGTGTGTTTCAGAAACGCGTGGCAATTACAACAAGAGGGACGCACTGACATATCGCTCGACTGATTGTCCATAAATGGGGTGCTTTTTCTCCAAAAAATCCAGGAGAAAATCTCCTCAAAAAGACTCCGCTTTGCCCGCTGGGGACGAGAGCGCTGCGGGCAATGACCTCCCCGAAACCAACAACACTGCGCTGGGCAGCAACAGCAACCAGGAGGCTCCAAAGCAATACAGCTGGGACAAACGAGAAAAGGTACGACTCTGCGTTAAACGCGTTTTTGTTCACTAGCTACTAGACTATAGGTAGCCTACACAGGGTAGGCTATTATATGTTGCGTAACTGCTTTACGAATGAGTGCAATATAAATGCATAAGAAATGGATATTATCATATGCGTTTGCTCGATTGCTTTGTTAAAGCTCATTTCAAGCCTTTCACTCTAACGTTACATGCGTAATCACGCTAGCGAAGGGTTTGGCCCCTCTTGCTCAGTGTTTATGACTGACTGCCTGCCTGCCTGCCACTGTTGCTTTCGATTGACCATCGATACGAGAGTGTCTCGGCGGTTGTAGGTTTTCACATCATGCTATGGTAAATTATAGACAGAGCTTATTATCGGCTTAAAGTCAGTACACGTAACTTGTTTGCCTGGCGCGTATCCTAATAACGCTGTGTTAGGGATTAGCACATAAGTGGTGTCGCCATCAACATGCATATGACATTAAATCAGAGAGAGGAAGGGAGAGTGGGAGTGTATCCGACTGCCCCTTCGGCCTCAAGAAAATTACAAGGCTTTGAGAGCTTCTGAAGTATGAATCTATTATGTTTAAATATGGCCATGGTCGATGCATTCAAGTGCAGATTGAAAGGCAATAAGTGCACGAGGCGCCTGCTACAGTTTGTCAGTTTTCTCTAAGGGTTTGTCAATGGTAGTGTCTGATTTTATGGATTAGCTCAGTAATTCGCATGCTGGGGGCCAAGGCCAACTAGAGGGCCTCAGCAAACTTCCAAGAGCCCCACAAGATAGATTTAAATGATTTATGTAAAACATTTATATAAAATAGAGCACTTTTCCTTTTGTAGACCTAAATCTGAATGGACATTTTTAAGCCTTTGGGAGTTGGGACTATGTATTTTTAGTTGGGCTGAGTAAATTACAGTAAGTAGAAATTAAAATTCCCTATATTGTGTAAACACATATTATATTATAGATGTCATTGTGAATTATTCGTCCATGTACCGTATTCAATTTTTTTTCTTTTTTTCCCTCGTAAGTTTTTATTGAATTGGCATAACTCTTTTATTGATCTCGGCAAGATCACATTCATTTTTGAGTGCAATGCCAACATCTCAATTAAATCAATCAGATGCATAGAACTAACCCCCCATTCTATATTTTTTGTATTTTTGTATAATTCGTTACGCTCGGATGTACATCACAGTATGGTAGAAAAGTTATTTTGCTACTTTCCTGTCATCTCGACTTCTAACATAATTTTTAAATACGTAAACCGGTAGTATGTTGCTAATTAAGGACTAGATCTACCAAAAGAATGCAAGTTTACTAATGCAACAGATCTGACCAGTAGTCCTTATATAGCAATGGGTTAGCAACAAGTTAAGCAGATGCTATAAGTAATAAATATCAGGCCTGGTAACACAAGTGTGTATCTCAGGTTTGATCCCTGGTTGGCAGGGGTAATCTGTGAACTCAAGAGTTCTATTTAGCAAGGGAGTTGCCAGGGTGTGGATTCCTAAGGTTTTCTGGGTGGTTTCTAGGTTGTTACTTACTGGCCCATGAAAAAAAAGAGTTGGTTTTCCCATTTTCTATTAAATTTAGTCTAATAGCTTGTAATGTAAATAAAAAAAAATGTTTTTAATAATATAACAGACTACTTGCCTAAAATGCAAATAAATATCAGTTGTCACTCTCTATCTCAAAATAATGTCTTAGTAAGATTATATTTAAATGTTTACTTCAATGAAAGTTTATAAACCATTACACTATCCGACTCTTGGTTATTCTATGGCCATGATTTTTTGGGGGGGTAGGTTGCCAGGTCTTTCCCCAATCCTTCCCATTACATGACTTGGAACTCTCTCACACACACACATATATTCACACCAATGGATAATTTGGCATGTCTATTCCACCTAACCTGCATTTCTGTGGACTGTGGGGGGAAACCATAGCACCCAAAGGACACCTACGCTGATACAGGGAGAACATGCAAACTCCACACAAAAAGGCCTCCTGGCTCAGCCGTGCGAGCGATAAAGAAGCATAAATAAATTTTCCTCAGATGGTCATTGTATCATATTGATTCTTACATTTTGACATTCATTTTCCAGAAAAAAGAATCTATTGATAATCGAGTAAAATTGATTTAGTCCAGTAAATGTTCTTCTTGAAATATCAATAATATTAAAAAATATATATTCTTACATTTACATTCTAAAAATTCAAATTAAATATTTCACAGCAAAAAGACACATGGAACACATGAAGGTAGACATTTTTATAATTATACAAAAATGCCCTTTTCTTGCTACAACCCCCCCCCCCCCCCCTTCAATCAGAGAGCACAATGCAAGGAGACGACTGTGTACAACAGATTTTATTCAACAAAGTTTTAATTATGTTGATAATTTAGATGGCTTAGAAGTTCTTTATAGGTTCGCTAGGCGTTATGGGTTTAATACTTAGGGTTATATGTTTGTTCTAAAGTAGCCCCTAACAGAAGTTGTCTAGATCAGGGGTTTTCACATTTTGTATGTCTCCCTCATCTAACATGCCTGATTCAACTAATGAGCTCATTATTAGAGACTGCAAGACCTGAAGTGGGTGAGTCAAATATGGGAGACATACAAAATGTGCAGGTTTAGATGGACCAGAGAAACATATGTCTAAATTCTAAACACATCCTGTTACACTCTGTTGTGAAGGGAACCAGAAAGCAAAGAAAGCTGATAAGGGTTTTATCACCTTTTTTAAGTTCTCCATTTATTGACCTTGACATGTTTGCACTTTTGTTGCAGGTTGATCCCAAAGACTTCATGCTGACGGGCCTCAAGAATGAGACTGTGGGTCGGTTGCCAGGCAAACTCAATGGCCAGCAGTTTGTCATTCAGGACTGTGAGAACTGTAACATCTACGTGTTCGACCATTCAGCCACTATTACCATTGACGATTGTGTGAACTGCCGCATTATGTTAGGTCCGGTCAAAGGCAGTGTGTTCTTCAGAGACTGCAAAGATATCAAGTGTGTGGTGGCCTGCCAGCAGTTCCGCACCAGAGACTGCAAGAAAATGGATGTCTTTTTGTGCTGCGCCACCCAGCCCATCATCGAGTCTTCAACGGGCATGAAGTTTGGCTGCTTCCAGTATTACTACCCTGAGCTGGCTTTCCACTTTAAAGATGCAGGCCTCAGCATCTTTAATAACAACTGGAGCAATATTCATGACTTCACACCTGTTTCTGGAGAGACCAATTGGAGTCTCCTACCGGAGGATGCTGCTGTCCTGGATCATGTGCCTCTGCCAGATCCTGAGTCAGAATTCAAGTCTGTTAGAGTCTCTTCTGAAGCAAGTCGGAGCATAGTGCCCCTGACCAAAGGAGGCCGGCGCAAAGAGAGTGAAGAGTCCTGCCTGTTTGTCTTCTTTGCTGGGGACTACACAACTGCTAATGCCCGCAAGCTTATTGATGAGGTTAGACCTAGTTTGA
Source organism: Pseudorasbora parva (assembly GCF_024679245.1). Taxonomy (NCBI): domain Eukaryota; kingdom Metazoa; phylum Chordata; class Actinopteri; order Cypriniformes; family Gobionidae; genus Pseudorasbora; species Pseudorasbora parva. The sequence goes on along the minus strand of NC_090183.1, from coordinate 33,959,137 downwards.
TAGAGCTGATGCTGTGGAATTATGGTTGCGAATGTTGGCTGCAAACTGACATCGTGTGCAGCTTATTTGTTTCTAAATTTTATTCTGCAAGCTTGAAGTTTGTCACGCTGCAAGTTAATCAAAAATTCCTAATGTGGCATTTCTATAGAAAAGTTTTGCTTGTATCTCCTCAGTTTAACATCTTATTGAAAAATGCTGTTCATTGTGAGTTTTCCATGCTAATTTCTTCAGGCACTATATCTAGAAAGCGGTATGTATACTATTCTCACTTCACTTATTGTCGTAACTTTCGTCCATCTTTGGCTGCTGGAGATGTCGCCCGCAAAAGTGTGCGCAATATCAGTTCTAGTTTGCTTTTTAGTTTCATAATTGTGTAAATTAAGGAAATGACTGACTTTCTGAAAATATCTGTGGTTGTGGGTATTTAGTTTTTCTGATTTAGTATTTTGTTACCAAAAACAGGATGGGCTAAACAGGAAGGGAAACCTTTGCTTCATAAGCTGGGTTTCCATCCAAAGGTGAAGCAAATCTTTTCAAAGTTTGCATTTCCATCCAGTGCATTTTCATCAAGTTGTTTGAGTGGATGACGGTGGTATCGGTAACTTTGGAAACAACAGTAAATAAAACACCATCAGCGGAAACAGAAAATTATTCACAAAGTGTAATTTTCGCTATGTCAGAATTGATTCTGCAAATGCATTTCCATCTCCCATTATTCACATTTAATTTTCAAAAGCATGTCAAAAACCACCTTAAAAGGATAGTTCACTTTAAAATGAAAATTCTGTCATCCTTTACTCACCCTCAAGTTGTTTCAAACCTGTTTGAATTTCTTTCTTCAGCTGAACACAAGAGAAGATATTTTGAAGAATGTCAGTAACCAAACAGTTAACTGGAGCCATTGACTTCCATACTATTTTTTTCCTACTATGGAAGTCAATGGCTCCAGTTAACTGTTTGGTTACTGACATTCTATAGTAGTCAATGGTGGCTGAGGTGTTCTTGGTTACAGATTTTTAATTTTTGGGTTAACTATCCCTTTAAAGCTACTCTGTGTAACTTTTTTAGTTTATTCTTAGCTAAAAACTCTTAGTTCTTTCAAAAATAGATGTGCTCATTAATAGGGATGCACGATATTATCGGCACGACATCGGTATCGGCCGATAAACGCTTAAAATATAAAAATCGGCATCGGCCGATATGAAAACATTATGCCGATATGCCTTGCCGATATGATAACGTGTTGATATGCGCCTGCAATAACTCACGTGTGCAAGGAGTGCTACAGCGATAAGACCATGTCAGCACTGCGGCCATTCTTCAAGTGAAAACAAGAAAATACATTGCATGTACAGTGATTTATATTGACTGTTTTTAAATGCTGCCTTGAATTTCTGAATCCACGTACAGAAGGACGTGACCGTCAGCAGCAGATTTGCCACGTTTTCACAACAAAACTAGCCCAAAACAAGCCCAATCGCGTCTCCCCACTCTCTAGCGCATGCGGCAGCCTCCACAGCAGCAGAAGCTCCTCCAGGTCCTACCCTCCATCTAGACCGCTATATATTTATACATGTAGTGGGGGCGCTGTTGTTACACTAATACAATGAAAAGTAGAATACACAAATAAATTGAAGTTACTTGTTCTGAATAAACATCAGTATTGATGTCATAAATCACAAGCATGACACTTGTAAATTAAATACTTTTATATACAGTGTATTAATCTGTAATAAAATTTTACGAAATGGATGATGAAAAATAATCCAAGGAGCTCTACAATAATTGTAGAATTAAAAGACAGCATCAATGGATGTCATGCCACCCCCACTTCATGTGCACAAAGGTTAAATCCAAAAATACAATATTTAGGTTACAGCTGCATCTGGGGTGAAAAATTACTGACTTTATTATTGTTATTTTCAGAGCTTTTAATATACTCTTATCATAAAAATAACTTTATTAACATTTATTTATCTTCAACAAGAATCCTTTTAGTAAGGATACCTCAGAAATCTGAAACCAGAATGAAAAAAAATAGTTTTTTAGGAAAAAATAAACATATATCGGCATCGGCATCGGCCAAATTGAGCTGAAAAATATCGGCATATCGGATATCGGCAAAAATCCAATATCGTGCATCCCTACTCATTAATGTATATACTTCTTTAAAGTAATAAAGTATTCTCGTAAGTTTATAATATGCCATTGAAAATACATTCGGGTGAGGGGTTTGAATGCTTCAAATAACTAACTAAAACTACACTTATTTTAAAAACGAATACTTGAAATTAAATCATCGTGATGATAACTGCCTTCAATAACATAAACTAACTTTGGGGGGAAAATATTTGAAGTGTAATTTTATTGTTTTGTTTGCCTCGCGTCCATTAGAAAACATAGAGGGGCAACTATACTGGGACCGGTCACCGGGGGGCGATCGAGGCGCGAAAGCTTCAGTTTCTGAGGGCACTGCAGGCTTGTGATCACCATGTTGCTCTTCCATCTTGAAAGTACATTAGCCAAAGAGGGACATACCCATAAATTCAAATTTCGCGTTTTAACACTCGATGGCACAGTGTCGAATGTGAAGAGGGGGATTGCCATGTTAATCTTGGACTAAATCGGCCACCGTAGGAGTTAAAACTCAGAATTGAGAGGAACAGAAACTATTATTCACTGGATGGTCATATACCTCTTCACCGCTAGATGGGGGAAAATAGTGTAGCTTTAAATATATGTGAAATTTTTATTCATGGAAAGCCCCTTGAGATGCAACATCTCGTTTTCAAGGGGGACCAAAAGTGTTTCAAATATATGAAACACTTCAATATTGTTTGACAAAACAATGCAGAATGATTTACTCAATAATATATAATGTACTCAATAGAAGAGATCCACACATTTTTAGTTATCAACTCAGCATTAATAGCATATTCAAATGCAAGTATTATCAAATAATTATTTAGAACAGAAAAACAGGGTCAAACAAGGTCAAAGTTAATCATTCACATTAAGAATGAAATAGGGTTGATTTCATGCAGATAATAACTAGATCAATATTGTGAATTCATATAGTTTTTTTCTAAACCCAACCGTGCACTCTGTTCTCAGAAGTAGAAGCAAATTTTTAGATAACATCTAAAGCGACTATATGAGGAAGAGACCCAAATAGATGTATTTGCTGTCATGTGACCTTTTTGTCACTGACAATGAAACTGAAGTAGATTTAGATATCTACCGCTTTATTGTAGTGATAATTTAGTTTGATTTTTATGGTACAAAACACAAATCCCAACCTGTCCACCAATGGATAACCAAGCTAATTTGCAAATCCTTTTTTGTTCCTTTTTGTGTCCTCAAAAATTCAGGCGGCCACCAAAGGCTTTGTCCTCACTCAGACCAAAGAGGTTTCCATGCGCCCTGAGGATGTGAACCGAGTGTTCCAGAATAATGCAGAGAGCCTCACTGAGTGGATCACCAAAGGTGTCGTAATGCATTGTGTTATACCAAATAAGAACATGCACAGCTTCTTAGGGAAATGTTGAAAATGTTAATGTTACTTACAACACAATGATCTGTTCCTGCAGGCCCAGTTGTAGCCCTTGAGCTGAACGGAGAGGGTGTGGTGGAGGCGTGTCGATCCATTGCCAATGAAGTGTTTAACGGGACAAAGGTAAATATAAGAGGAAGCTGTGATTTCTCATGCCCATTTATCAAGGATGTGCTCTAATCATCTAATGTTCTTAATGCTATCTGCTGCTTTTCTTGCAGGTATTTGTTTCTGAGAGCAAACATACGTCCTCGCGTGATGTCGACAGCTTTTTCAACTTCGCTGACATGCAGATGGGACTGTGAAACTGTCGCAGAGGGACACCTTACATTAATGTGGGTTTATATTTGTTTGGTTTTGTCATTTTAAGTGAATTGGAGTTACTTAATATGCAAAGCCACTGATATCTCAATATTTTGATGTGTTTATGACCACTATTTATTCTTACAAGACAATTTTGCTCTGTGATCTGAAAATGTTACATTTCCATGCCTATGAAACAGACTTGGGTTATTTGGATACAATCATGAAGGCAAGTGCCTTTAGATAGAAAACTAAATCAAAGAGAACTGGAACTTTAGTCTAATCAAACATTGCTGTGGACAATTCTATCACTTATGCTGAAGATATTGAATTTGATTAAATAGATATTTATTTAATTAATTTTTCCATAAATGTATAGCTGGAAATTGTTTTATTCTCTTTTGCTTGCATACATGTGTCCATTACATAATGTATAGTCATTTAGTTTGTGTACTGGATAGCTGTAAAAAAGAAAATTACTGTTAAAAAAATGTCAAATGCCAGAAAACGTGAATTGTGTTGAATCAGGTTTTTTTTTAAATAACAGATATATAAAATGTATTTTTATTTCTTTCCCATTCGTATGGGTTATGACTTGTTTCCAGCATATATTTTCTGGGGGATGATTTTTTCCAGTATTTTTTTTTATTGTAAACAAATGATATTTGTCTCCATCTATGTTTTTACGGTAACACTGTTCTGAAAAGAATGTAAAAAGTTCAAACTGATACTTTGAATGCAATACTTAAGGAGTTGTCTCCTTCTCACTGCTCTATTTTTGTAGAAACGTTTTAGAGAGCTCAACCTTCCTGTGACCAAAAAAAAAAAAAAATGTACATGAGAGAATCACAGTGTACCATTTTTTTAATTATTATTTCTAAACAATGCAATTTTGTAGAGTTGAATAGAAGCTGTGATTTGCCAATACATTCATTTTGGTCTAAAGTTACGTCTCATCTCTTTTCATCTGCAAATAGTCACAAAGCTAAACTACATCTTAAAGGAGTAGTTCACTTTAGAATGAAAATTACCCCATGATTTACTCACCCTCAAGCCACACTAGGTGTATATGATTTTCTTCTTTCTGATTAACACAATCTGAGTTATATTAATAAATATACACCAGACTGCCTTGCATATTCAACTTATGCAGAAAGTGTAATGCCTCTTGCAGCTCAAAACATCATACGACGTACTTCATACGTCTCGTCAGTTACACTTTTTCCATAAGTTGAATACAGTAAGGCCGAAGCTAATTCGCCTTTCGCGTTTTAACACTCGATTGCACCGTGTCGAATGTGAAGAGGGGGATTGCAATGTTAATCTTGGACTAAATCGGCCACCGTGGGAGTTAAAACGAAATCAGAATTGAGAGGAACAGAAATATTATTCACTGGATGGTCATATACCTTTTCACCACTAGATGGGGGAAAATATCACACAGTGTAGCTTTAATAAAGGTTTTTTTTGTGGAGTATTTTTATTATGGATGGATGTGCTTTTTTGAGCTTCAGACTCAATGGACCAATTATAAAGCTTGGAAGCGTCAGGATATTTATTAATATAACTCCGATTGTGTTAATCAGAAAGAAGAAAGTCATGTGCACCTATTATGATTTGTGGGTGAGTTAATCATATGGGGTAATTTTTATTTTAAAGTGAACTGCTTTAATACATAAATGTATAAAGGCAAAAAAATGTTGATTGGTGTAAATAGTTTTGTGAGTTGAATACAAGAGATGGTGATTTTAAAAGTCTGGTTCAATATTGTTGTGTAATGTCACAACAACAATTTGTAGGCCACCCTGGAAGGTTATGTGGTGAACATAGAGAGATGTTTTGTTCTTCAGCATAAATTACACAAGTTGATTAACAAAAACTACAAATGTTATCTGAATTTTCAAACTCAAAATCATTAATTGTATTTTATATATATATATATATATATATATATATATATATATATATATATATATATATATATATATATAATATATAAATACAATTAATGATTTTGAGTTTGAAAATTCAGATAACATTTGTAGTTTTTGTTAATCAACTTGTGTGTGTGTGTGTGTGTGTGTGTGTGTGTATGTATATATATATATATATATACATATATGTATGTATACATATATACATACACATACACTACTGTTAAAAAAATATTGTGCTTACTCAGCAAGGATGCTAGCCTACAAGGATGCAGTATGTTGATCTAAAGTGACAGTAAAGAGGTTGTTGCAAAAATCGATTTAAATAAGTATGGTCTAGTATTTCTATTTATTAAAAAATACAAAAAAAGTAACCAAAAAATACGTTTTCCACAAAAATATCAACCAAGAAATTACGTATTAACTACATCACAGGCAGCCCTCAAAAGTGGCAACTAGGGGACATTTAAGTACCCCAGGAAAATAATTTATGCTATGAAGTTTGCACTGGCGCTCTCAGTTAGCCTAGCTCTCAGTCTGAGTATGGCTATGAATTGGGTGGAGTTTAGGACCCAGCGGTCGGGTAGCACAATAGAGCTGTTGTGTCGTGGTGAGGGTGATTTCTGCTTTTGGGATATTGACAGTGGGACAAGAAAGAAAAAATAACGAAAATACGGGGATTTGCCCGTACATCTGGACTGCTGACTTTAATACACCCTAGCGGAGTCTATCGCCGTGTGCGATTGTCCCGAGACGCTAGCTTTTTGGATGTGAGGTAAGGGTGCTGCATGAACAATACTGCTCGTGTCTTCACACTGGGTTCACTGTGCCAGTTATCCAGGCAGCGGGGCCTGCTGCTTCCTACAGATCCTTTATGAGCAGGATTTTACGTCCACATTAGACAACTAGGACCATATTGGTAGCAACGATACCATTTTGTTTGCTTTAAAGTTTGTGATCACGCTGCGAATGACGTTATTTATACCCAGGAAGTGTTATTATGGAGGTAGAAGGGATTGTAGTGACTGGAGAGTGTTCGTCATGTAAGGCGGCTCGAGTTTGGCGCCAAGGCCGTCAGAAACCCTCGCGCGTACAGCAATGGTGGACGCCTGCACATAATGATCACACACAGACACCTTTTAGCGAAAATTTACTGTAAAGCATTGCTGTGTTTGCCCTCCGAGCTACGTTAACTTGCAGATATGTTCTCATGACTGAACACATGATGCGAAATAATCATAACTCAAAGGTTCGCTAAATATATTTCTCCTCGTTGCATCATGTTTTAGGCATACACAGAGTTTACGTGGTGTTTGAATTAAATTTAAGTCTCGTGCACTTCTCATATTCGGAATGTTAACAATGTGATCAGACAACTTTGTTTGTAAAGCCTTGAGAAATGTATTTATCTTCACATCGCTCTAATAACACTTGGAAATTATAACTTAAATCAATTGCGAAACGAATGATTCAACCATTAGAACGAATAAATGTGTAGAAATGGCGTGCACTCCGTGGGATGTAATTAAATGACACGAAATCAAAATTAAGCTTTAATTCTGACGCTGTGCAACAGAAAGTTTGTGAGCGGAAGTATCGTTGTTGGAATGCGGGAATGCCCTCCTCGAGCTTCCGTTTCCCCCCACTGCTTCCCGCGAAATCCTATGCTTCTCCTCGACGGTTAATTCAACATTTCAGAATACACTTAAGATGCTTTTTGCATTTTTTGCTGACAGGTTGTAACGAAGGATAACCGTTGCGTGAACGGAGAAACATCAGTCTCATTATACTTCTATTAGGCAGTGAATGAAGGTTTGCTGGTATACTAGTCTAGTGTGTGAGGTAACTTAGGTGTCGAGGTAAAGTAGTCTGGGCACAAGGCTTTGCGTTTTGTGAGTCAAATTTTCTGAATCTTTTCACTAAAAATATTTATTTATAGAAACGTTCATAAAAGATTGATTGTCATTTGTAGGGGTCACGTAAAGCCATCATTATGCTGATGGTCTCCTATAAATGGTGACAAAGCTTTACGCCCCCACCACCATGTTGTCAACTTTTAAACTTGTCTAAAAAAAGGTTCTTTATTGAAATCTGTGGTTCCATGAATAACATAACATCAGTGGATAAGTGTTATTTTACTCAGTAATTCCAGTCATTTCAATAGGAAGCCTTGTGGTCGGAAGTTTTGTCATGTTGGAAGATTTTCCCAGGCAGATTTTACAACATATTCAAGTTGGTCAACCTGACTTGTTTTCTATTCTGTGTGATCCGTGCTTCATATACTAGGGCCCTTTCCCCACAAAATAATAATAATTCATTACATTTATATAGCACTTTTATTGGCACTCAAAGTGCTTTACATAGAAGGGGGAATCTCCTCAACCACCAAAAAAGTGCGGCACCCACCTGGATGATGCGACGGCAGCCATATTGCGCCAGAACGCTCAAAATCGTACTTATGTGACTGCACAGAGAAAAGCGTTAACTCCAAGAAGTCTTCCAGAGTCACGGTCAAAGCTGATTTGAAAGACTGCCGTTCGCCAGCTTAGTACGTAAGCGCAACTCTGCCGTCATTATGTTAAGCCCCGCCCAACGACTCTATACACGATGTTATTGGCCTGACCAGAATTTGTTTTTTACAGCTCAGAAGGTATTGAGAGTTGCTAGATGACACTTGCGGCAGATTAGATTTGCTGCCGCTAGGGTGCGTCTAAATTTCTAGGCTGTCATTTAGCTGCTTCCAAATATGATCTACCTCATGTGAGGGACCCCCATTCTGATATTTAAAAGGCATCTATATTTTCATTAGGGCTGTGCGATATTGAAGAAAAATGCAATATCTTGTTAAATAATGCTGTATTCGATACAGTATTCGATATAGTGTATAAAATCTATTTAAATTATATTAAAACAAATATTTAAAAACGGAGACTGAATCCGTTTGTGTTTCACATACTTTCTGGGAAAAGAAAACATCGCTACAAGTTCTGAAAGTGACCAGCAGTTTTTTAGCAAACTTCTCACAAATCGTTCACGTTTCTCTCTCTCTCTGTGTGTGTTTGTGTGTCTGTCAGAGCGCGGGACTGCAAGTTATTGTTTTTCGCAAATTATTGCATTTAATAACTCTTTTTAACATCAAGCAAGTCACATAAGTAACATGTCGTGTGCCCAGTCCATTCTCTGCTATATGCGTCGCTCTAAAACATACACTTTTCACAATGTTGAAGTAACCGAATAAAATCATTCAGATCCATTGCGATATGTGCATTTGCGATATTTCAATATATTACACAGCCCTAATTTTCATATATAAAGACCAAAAATGTACATAAATATGTGTAAAATTGTTGCATTATTAAAATTGTTTCTGCTTACTAAAGCACTGTACTGTTAGATTATTTATTTAAATCAAATTTATATTTTATTTCAATAAAACAATTTAAACTAAATGTATTTTTATGGAAAAATACATTTTCTTTCACATTTTTCTCTAAACTTTTCCACAGACCCACTAGAACTCCCCTGTGGCCCCCTGAGGGTCCGAGTTAATTTCATTCATGTTTCATTTAATGCTGCTTTCAGTGTCATTCATACTTATTTGTTCAGTAAATTACTTTCAATAGGTACACCAAATATTGATCTGGCTACACTTGACTCTTATTGGTTCATGATACAGTCCATCTTAAAAAGCAGGAAGTAAATGAAAAAAGTCAGTACAAGGAAGTAAACAAAAACATTCTAAAAGATTTGTTCAAAACATTTTGTTCCCTGTAGCAAAACACCACTACTTAAATATAGTTCTTCGTAAGGCATCTATATACAACACAGAATTTACAGTAAATTTAAGAAGATACATAGAGAAATTTTACATTTTTAAAGTGCATTTCTAAATGAGCCAGTAAATGGGGACGATTCATTGGCACACTAGGTCAGTGTGAGGTGGGGGCGAGGTAGCTCTCAGTGGGCTCTGATTAGTGTTGGGGTGTGGGGTGGTCTGTCTGGGTAGAGCATTGTGCTTTATCATGGTTCAGTAGGAGTGGGGGTTGTCATGGTTCAGTAGGAGTGTAGGACCGTGTCATTTTGTTTTGCCATTTTGTACTACAATGCAAGGCCACCCAGATTAAATAGTCACCCCCTCATGTTTGCCTTAACTTTGCAAATATGAGAAATTTGACACAACCCTCATAATTGGTCTTGGTTCTTATTTACACAACCACACAACACTGATTTATTCTAGGTGCATGTAAGACTGGAGCTAAAAGATGTGATCCAATTTCTAATTATCAATGTGGTGAGCTAGTAACAGCCATTGTTTCTGCTTTGACTGTTACAGACAACCGCTCTCAGTCCTTAAATGCAGAACACAGATCTTCAGAACCCATTCAGTCTCATTAGTGCTTCCTTTTTAAAACATTCACACTGCGAATGGGGGAGTTTGTGCATCACAAGCAGATGTTCTACTCTGCGTTTGAAAGCTGGTCTGTTACTGTCACACATGCGGCTTAAGGTGCACGTCAAAATATATATATGGCTGACGCTATTTGACGACACTGACATGAACGCAGACAGCTAGAGCAGAGTCTGCAAAGCGTCGTGAGAGACAGCTTCTCAAAGCACATAACATTACAATAATAATCAATGTAAAGAGCTCTGACTTGTATCACCTGACTGTTGCAGATTCATTTCAGCATTAGTGTTTCCATGGAAATGCATAGTCTGAGGACGTGAACAGCTCTGGGTAGACCGTCTCAGCTTGCCATCTCTTAATTATGGTAATTACGACATGGCATGAACGCAGCATAAGCTTGTTTTTTTGGTTCAGGAGGAACTATAAAAGGCGGCTGCTTATTGTTTGCGGTGCTCTGTGACTGTCCAAAACTTTGCATAGCCTCATGGAACACTGATGACATGTAATGTCTGCGCAAGCAGGGTGCGCAGAGTTATTACTTACTTTTAATTACTTACTGCCCGTTATGCCCAGTGCCGTGTGGGGCAGCAACAAAGGTACTCCACTTCTGTCTGTCTTTGGCCATCTTCTTCAGGCTTCCCCAAGTGTGTTGTAGATCTGTCATTTCTGCCTCTACTGTATGTCTCCAGGTTATCCTAGGTCTCCCTCTTTGCCTTTTTCCCTTGGGTGTCCAGAAAAGTGCTGTTTTTGTCAAGTCCTATTGGTCTTTTCGCAGGACATGGCCACTGCATCTCCACCTTCTCTTTCTGATGATAATGTTCATATCATCGTGATTACACCTGTTAAGGAGGTCCTGATTTGAGATTGTTTGGCCAGAATATTCTTAGGAGCCTCCTTAGGCTTTTTGTGTGGAAGGTAGAGACTTTCTGTAAGTCTGCCTCTGTCATTCTCAGGCACTCTGAGCCATACAACAGTGAGTGTATGTAACATGCAACTGTTATAAAGCTTATGTTTGGTGCGTGTAGTGTACTGGCCAGATTTCCATACATTCTGCAATTTGTTAAAAGCAGTTCTTGCCTTTGACAAATAAAGTTTAATGTCAGCTCCAGCTCCACCATCTACTTTCACTGTATGTAAATTGGTCGGTATCAGGTAGTGCCTGTCCTTCTAATAGTACTGATGGTGAGTGTTCATTGTTAAGGATCATGACGTCAGATGTTTTGGTGTTGATTCTTAGGCCAATTTGGTTGGCAAATGTACTCAGTCTGGAGGTTTTCTCTTGAATATGTTTATGATAATGTGATGATAAGGGCAAAATCATCAATAAAGTCTTCTAAGGTTGAAAAAGTGCCCCATCTGATGCCTCGTGCGCCGAGTTATGGAAATGCATACTGACAGGCACAGGTAGGATATCCTATCGGTGCATTCGGACCAAATGCAATGATTGGACAAATATTTTTTGGTCGTGAGACTCCAAAGATCTATGACTTTTTAATGAAAAACATTTAACGATTTTTCCTATAGACTACCATGTCAGGAGTCAGGACAACAGTAGTTTTGGTCACATCATAGTTACAAGGACAGCCACAATATGATACGATAGCTAAAGAAGAATCACAATGTTATGTTGTTTTACAATGTTAAATTATTGAGAAGGTAAGTCATTGGGTGGACCTGTTTAAGCAGGTCATTACACTCTATTGCTGAAGTTTCTAGTCTGTAGGGGGTCTGGACAGGCCACTAGTACTCCATCCGGTATGTTAAATTGTTATATATGTGACACAAATTCCCCCTCTTATTGTAAGTGTTAGGGATGATATGGTGGTGAAATGACTCTAATGTCTGTATATTCCTCTTTTGTTTGTGCAGAGTGCCTCTGGGAGCACCATGTCTTTAATTCACTATATAAAACAACTTGCTGCTAAATATACAGATTCCATCCCGACTCTTCTCATCCTGTCTGTGGTATTTAAAGTGTCTGCTCTGTCAGGCATTTGCCTCGCCACTACAACAGAAATAACCAACTTAAAACGATAATACGATATTTTCAAAGGTCGCTACACAATAGTCAGAGATGCCTGTCTGCATTTTATGACTATAGCAGCTTTTAAGATGCAACTTCTCCCAGATGTTTACTATGCCGAGTGTCTGACAGCTAAAGCTTTTTCAAAAATGAATCAACTCATAAGTGATAGTAATAACACGTTGCTTGTTCATATTACCTTCTTAATCAGAAGTGTAATTTACTTTAAATAATTTGCTTTGCTTAATATAAGCTGTCCTTTCAAGGTGTGTCAGTACATAGTTTCATATGTGTGGTTTGGCTGCAATTGCTCCTAGTGAACTAGGTTAATATTTATTTAAGGAGGCCACTCAGCCAGGTATTGGAGCCTAATAAATCACAGTACAGGGTTGTGCTTTGCTGGGTGTCTGTCAGTCCGGTTACCCTCCACTTCCTGTTTTACCCCCCCGCTTTTCATTTTGACTGTAGTTTGTGTTCTCTCCTCATGTCTTATTCTTTTGTTCAGGCATGAGCGAGGGGCAGATGCACAGCAGAAGAAAACAGTAGCATGCTCTTTGAATTTATGGTAAGTGAAATACAGCTCAATGAAAGATCATTAAAGCTGCCCTCTATGGTAATTTCTTTAGATGGGCCATTGCTATATCATTGAACTGAATAATTGGCATGCTCATTTGACATGATTGTACATATAACATACGTACACATACTTATATTAGATACTTAAAAGAATACCATGGTAAAACCAGCACAACTTCCTATGCAGTTTGGAAAAAATGTCAAATTAAACAGAGTATATAAAGAAATTTGGGTTTCCAGACAATTGCACAAATCCACACCGTTTTCTAAAATATGAAGACTATATAAGAATAAGAATGCAAAAATGCTGATTTTAAAAATCACTTCGAGAACCAATGTAAAAAAAAAAGTACAGATGACTACTAAATACCAAATATAATGCTGAAAATAATGTTTTCTATGAACTATTTATTTTTAATATGGCCAAAAACAACTGAAGAGGTTTTGAAAATTAAATCTGGAAATGGAAAATGTATAGGAACTAGGGCTGTGTGATATTGAAGAAAAATGCGATTACTTGTAATACATATAAAGAATGAGAATTATACCATTTATGTGGTTCACATACTTTCTGAAGAAAGAAAGCATCGCTTCAACTCCTGAAAAGGACCAGCAGTGTTTTCAAAAAAATGCATGTCACAAATCTGACAAAAATGTAATGCAATTATTTAAATACCAAAATTATCTGTTTAACTTTGTAATATAGTTATATCAACATTAAAGCTGAAAATTCAGCTTTGTCATCACAGAAATACTTTTTTTAATAATATTTCATAATATTACTGTTTTTACTGTATTATTAAATAAATGCGGCCTTGGCGAGCATAAAATATGTCTTGCAAAATCATTCAAATGTCTGTCTTACCCCAAACTATTTAACAGTATTGTACATATGCCTGCCCCCTTATTGATATGAATATTGAATTTGAGCTGGACTTCTCTTTTATTGCAGGATATGTCAGGATGAAACGACTCAGGACTTCAAGCAGCAGTGACAGTTCAGATAATGAGAGTGAGTCCAAATTCAGATGTGTAAGTTTTATAGAGAACAAATATGTATATTTATTTTTGGCTGACTCTGTTGTTGTATCATAAAGGTCCCTCGACATCCTTTTCCTCTAACAAGTATGGAAGCAAACCAGGCACCCCCGCCTCTGCTCAGAAGAAACCAGCAGAGGTAAACAGAAGAATAATACCTTAACCTATTTATGTTTTTCAGGAGGCTTATAAATGATTTTTTTATAGTAAAATTGGTGATATCAACTTATTCAGGTTGATATTTGGTATTATTTCTCCCTTTTAGGTGTTCAGAAAAGACTTGATCAGTGCCATGAAGCTGCCGGACTCTCACCATATTTCTTCTGAGGATTATTACCTGTTGGCGGACACATGGAAGCAGGAATGGGAAAAAGGAGTCCAAGTACTTGCCAGTCCAGACACTATCCCTCAGCCCTCTATGAGGTATGTCAATTTGAATAAAAACAGGTTTTTGGACATTTACCATCTTGCATGTGACTTAAAGGGATACTTCAGCCAAAAATTCTTTCATGAATTTCTTTCTGCTGCTCAACTCAAAAGAAGATATATTTTAAAAATGTCAGTAACCAGTTGATGGGCCACATTGACGTTTTTTTGAGTATTTTCATTTTTGGGTGAACTATCCCTTTAAAGGTGCAGTGTGTAAATGTTTGCAGCCTCTAGTAGTGAGGTTGTGAATTGCAACCATCTACCACTCACCTCTTCCTTTTGAAGCACACAGAGAAGCTACGGTGGCCGACACATGAAAAAAATGCCATCGTCTGAGAGAGCAGAGAGTAGCTAGCGCTCTGTAGAGCTTTTTGTACGGTATGGGCTACTGTTAACATGACTGCACAAAATGTTGACTTTACTGTAAGGGGACCCACGGTGTGTGTAGATAGAAATTGCTCATTCTACGGTATTAAAACATAACAGTACATTATGTAAGGTCTTTATACACCACTGTCAATAGATCCTAATAAATAGTACACCCTGCAGCTTTCAAGATCACAATCTCAATTCAAACATCCACGTGATTTTATTCTTAAATGACAATGAATCTGCTGTGTCTATTATGCCTGTTTCACATCGCAATATCACCGGAGTGTGAACAGCTTTTATTTTGTCGCTGCACATGTTAATGAATGAACGGCTCGGCTGTCACATCCACTCCAATTTGTGAACGCTCTCATTCATTGATATTGGCAGCAACAAAACACACTGATCCGATGATGCTTGTGGTGTGAAACTGTTTAAACCAAGGACTTTGCTTAACCTTTGAAAGTACGATCATCAGACTGCAACATTCAAATCTAATGAAAAATTAATGAAAAAATAAGCCTGAGCCTCGAGCTGAGATGCGAACTCGGGTCTTCTTGTACACAGGAGAGCTATGGCATGACAGCACTGCCCATAAGGTTATTAATCCTACATAACAGCCTTTGTATCAGTTCTTTTGTCTTATGGTCGTTATATTTCTCACCGATTTCTGCTCTTTCTGAATAAGATACAGATAAAGTAGCACAATTAAGATTACATGTATATGAATGCATTAGTGAGTGATTGCGTGTGAATTAATTCTACCTGCCATTATCTCTACTAATAGTGAAGCTGTGAGTTTTAGTTATCAAGAAATATATGCTAGAACTTTTCAGTTTCTAAGCTATTTTATTGATGAATCACAAAACAGTGTTGACAATACATTTCTGCGCTACTGAAGGGTTTGTGTGAGGCAGGCACGATCTCCGTGTCATGATCTGCATGTCAGGAAATTGCTTATCCTGTTGCGCCCTCTGTAAGCCAGCGACTAGTCGACGTCAAGCTTAAGGTGTTATGGCAGAGCATTAAGGTCGACTAGTCGGTGCAACCCCTAGTATGAACACTGATGTCCAATGATCAAAATAAGAGAGAACCATCTTTTTAAAAGTATTTTGACACTACTTGTAGTTTTCTTCAGAATGGTGAGAGAATTTCAATCTCCATTTTGCACATCATTCTCATGAGTTGTGTAGCTCTAATTTATAATAAATATGGCAATATTCCATAAAAAATAATAATGGTGTGTGTGTGTAGGATAATAGCAGAGAAGCCAAAGGAGGTCCTCTTCACAAAACCAAGGAAATATATTCAGTGCTGGAGTCTGGATTCGACGGAGACGGGTTATGTCAATATCAAGGAGCTGGCAGAGGCTATGTGCAGATATGACCTAGATGATATGGATCTGTACTGGCTCCAGCAGCTCAATGCAGAGCTTGGAATGATGGGTAAGAGAGAGGGGATGCCTTTAAAAGCAATACCTTGTCTGGTGTGTTCCCTGTAAGATTTGGTGTCCTGACTTGCTTTAAAGAATAACGTTACATTTAGGTGACGGTCCGGTGGATGAGCTGACGATGGAGCGGGTGATGGAGGCACTGGAGAGGCAGTGCCATGACAACATGAACCACGCCATCGAGACTGAGGAAGGGTTGGGAATAGAGTACGATGAGGACGTCATCTGTGATGTATGTCGCTCACCTGACAGTGAGGAGGGCAATGACATGGTCTTTTGTGACAAGTGCAACATTTGTGTGCACCAGGTGAGACCTTTTATATCATCAGTAAATTGTCGAGAATCTGCAGGATGTTTTGTCAAGTAAAAATTCTTAAGACATTTTTTGTTTGACTATCTTATGATTTAAAAAAAAAATGTAATTACGTATTTATAATATTGCAGATATTATATAAACAAAATTCTGTCATTAATTACTCACCCTCATGCCTTTCAACACCTGTAAGACCTCGGTTCATCTTTGGAACACAATAAGGCACTAAAGACGTCGTTAACAAGCCCATCTCACTACAGTATTTCTACAATAATTGTATGAAGCGACGAGAATAGATTTTGTGCCCAAAAAACAACAACTAAATAACTACTTGTATAGAGTGATGGGCCGATTTCAAAACACGTTATTTGAACCGTTATGAATCAGTGTATCAAATCAGCAGTTCAGACTGCCACAGTCAAGTGGTTTCAGCAGTTTGGCGGTTTGACACGTGATCTGAATCATGATTCGATACACTGATTCGCTCCAAAGCTTCAGGAAGCAGCGTTTTAAAACGGCCCATCACTATATAAGTCATTATTTAGTATTTTCTGCGCACAAAAACTGTTCTCATCGCTTCATAAAATTATTGTAAAGCCACTGTAGTGAGACTTTTTAATGATGTCTTTAGTGCCTTTTATGGGTCTTGAGAGAGGAAATGTCATTGCTGCCAACGGAAGCCTTTCTCAGCCATTGAATTTCAACAAAATATCTTAATTTGTGTTTCAAACATGAACAAAGGTCTTACGGGTGTCGAACGACATGAGGGTGAGTCATTAATGACAGAATTTCAGAGAGTCTTTAGAATAGAATTTTACATTTTATATTCTATTCTCTTTATGTAAATGTAGCCTTTGATGCTGATGAACATTTTTTTTTTAAATCCATATTTGTAATAATTATTATATGATTGTATTCAGTATTGTAAACTAATAGAAAATATTTATACTAAAGCTCATCACACTTGTATTTTGTTGCAGGCCTGCTATGGCATTGTGAAAGTGCCAGATGGAAACTGGCTGTGCAGAACTTGTGTGCTTGGTATCAACCCACAGTGCCTTCTGTGTCCCAAAAGTGGGGGCGCAATGAAGGCTACCAGGGCGGGCACTAAATGGGCTCATGTAAGCTGTGCCCTCTGGATACCGGAGGTAAGTTGTATGTCAAATGGAATTAGACCTGCTTTATTATCATGCTTGTATGATCTTAATGTTGTTTTATTAATAATAACAATAAGAATTGAGCTTTCAGCATGTTTCCTATTTGTTACTTTTATATAGATTGTCTCAGAATTAACAGACATCTTTGCTAATTTTAGGTGAGCATTGCATGCCCGGAGAGGATGGAGCCTATCACCAAAGTGTCTCATATTCCTCCCAGTCGCTGGTCGCTCATCTGCAGTCTCTGTAAACTCAAGACTGGAGCCTGCATACAGGTAATGCTGTATAAGGCAAAGTAGTTATAAAAATATAGTTTGACAGTGAATTATTGCTTAGGTGCATATGTGAAATTTAGCACAGAAAACTTCTTTCAGTGATGTAATTTTACAGTAATAAAATCAAATGCTAGTAATTGATTTAATAAAAGAGTAATAGTTTTCAATGTACAAATTGTTTGAAGAAAATTGAGAGATTTTTTGTGTGTGAATAAAATGCAGGAAATAAAATGTAGTATTTCCTAATTAATTGAAGAAATTATTTGTTTAATCAATTATTAAAATGATTCTAGTTTTTTCTTCCAAACTGTTCCAAACTTCCAGTGTTCTGTTAAGAACTGCACCATCCCTTTCCACGTCACCTGTGCTTTTGAGCACAACCTGGAGATGAAGACCATCCTGGATGAAGGTGATGAGGTCAAATTCAAATCCTACTGCCTGAAGCACAGCAAACCTAAAGCAGGAGAAGCGGGTTTGAGTCCGGCCCGTCATAAACCTCCAACTGAGACTGAGAAACTGGGTTTGAGGGCGCAGAAGCTTCAGGAGCTGGAGGAGGAGTTCTACACACTCGTTCATCCCGAGGAAGTGGCACAAGACCTTGGAATGCCACTCCACCTGCTGGATTTTATCTTTCAGTACTGGAAGATAAAGAGGAAAAGCAACTTTAATAAGGCCCTCCTGCCACCTAAAGAAGATGAAGAGAACCTCCTCCAGCAGCCACAGGAGGACAGCATCCACACACGAATGCGCATGTTCATGCATCTGCGGCAGGACTTGGAGAGGGTGGGTACTCCTGTCATAATAGATTAGTTTTTTTTTAAGGCATGGGTCAGGATGTGCAACAACCAAGTAGTCTTTCATGCTGAGCAATTTTCCCAGTATTTTTTTTTTTTCTTGTTCTACTTTTTTCTCTCTCTCTCTCGAAGATCTTTTAGTTTAGGTCTGCACTTAATGTTCTAGCAGATATAATATATACTTTTTTTTTAAAATTATATATATATGTGTGTATATATATATATATATATATATATATATATATATATATATATATATATATATATATATATAATATAATATAAATAAAATTAGGGATGCGACTATACAGTTAGTCCAAGGTTCAATACATACCTCGGTTTTTAACCACGGTTTTTGGTTCATTTTTTTTTTTACTATCTATTCTCAGGCGACAGGAACAGAAAGAGGTTAAGAAGAAAATGTTTTAATTGTAGTAATCTTTCTTTATTTTACTTAAAAGATTTCGAAAACCTTACTTAAACTTAACTTTAAAAAAAAAAAAAAACTATATATATAGTGTGTATATATACACACACATATACAGTATATACAAAATACAAATACTTCTACTTATATAAATACACTACTTTAGTCTTAAGTGTCACATGATCCTTCAGAGATAATTCTGATATGCTGAGTTGCTGCTCAAGAAACATTTATGATTATTATCAATGTTGAAAACATTTGTGTGTAATTTTTTCCCCCGAGGGTTCTTTAATAAATTGAAAGTTCAAAAGAACAGAATTTATTTGAAATAGAATCTTTTTATAACGTTATAAATGTCTTAACTGTCAAAAAAATAATAATCTTACTGACCCCAAACTTTTGAATGGTAGAACAATGTTGCAAAAGCATTTACATTTACATTTAATCATTTAGCAGACGCTTTTATCCAAAGCGACTTACAAAAAAGGGGAGAGCAATAGAAGCAACGAAACAGACAAGGCCAACAACCTGTAAGAGCTGTAAGAAATCTCAATTAATTAGCACAGTACACAAGGTTTTTTTTTTTTTTTTTTTTTTTAGCCATCTACAATAGCCACCTACAACAAAAACTCACGTACGCAAAATACAGAACACTGGATTTGATAGCCATGATAACAACCCATTAGGACTAAGGCTGTTGCTCCAACTGTTGTCGTTAATGCAGATTCAGTGGCCCAATGGGTTGGTTTTGTATGGCATTCTAGCTAAACGCGCAGCAATAGCCATCTACAACAAAAACTCACGTACGCAAAATACAGTACACCGGATTATGATATCTATGATAAGTATGTAACACCCGCCTGAAGGCACAAATCTGGATGAGAGACGTAGATAGGAGAGACGTAGACGGAGTGTACGCTTTTTGGTCGTTGCTGTGGTGATCAGTAAGTGCTATTCTGTATTGGTCAGTTGCAATTGGAAAAGATGTGTCTTAAGATGTTTTTTAAAAATGCTTTCTATTTCAGATAAATACTGTATTTATGAACTTTCTGAAATAATGAAAATTCAGCTTTGCTTCACAGAAATAAATCATATTTTAAAATATATTCAAATAGAAAATTTAATCAAATAAATGCAGCCTTGGGCCCTATTGCACAAAACCAGGATATGGGATTTAAGCCGGGATATATTGGTGATCTTGTCATTTTTATGCAAAATTTAGTACACAGCTGTCGTGTAAACGTACCCTGAAGGCAAGCTCATACCAAGAACGATAACGAAAGATAACTGTATATTAGCGGATAAATTGAGCGAGGATCACCAAAATATCTCTGCTTAATCCCTTACCCTAGTTTTGTGCAGTAGGCCCCTGGTCAGCAAAATAGACTTCTTTTTTTTAAAACATAAAAAATCTTACCGATCAAAAAATGTTTATACAAATATTTTTATAATTGTAAATCAATGTTTCAAAAGTTTTACCATCAGTATCATGTTGTGGGTTTATGGTATGCTATGTGTGTGTCATTTTGTCAGGTGAGAAATTTGTGCTACATGGTGAGTCGAAGAGAGAAGCTGAAGCTGTCCCAGAGTAAAGCACAGGAGCAGATTTTCAATCTGCATGTCAAGCTCATCAACCAAGAGTTATCTGCAGGTAATTTTAATTTATTATAAAACAAAATGTTATTTAAAAAATTAATGACTTTAATTGATTTATTTTTTAACTATTTAATATTTCATAAGTGATTCATTTGTTCACATGTTTATAGCCTTGGACTCATGCAGCCAAAAAGATCCAGTAAATTAAAGATAACCATAATCTTGCATATCCTGTCTTTTTACTATCCAGTACCACTGACCTTCTTCTGCTTTTATTGACAGGACTTCCAGTGTCCTCTTCTGTAGAGAACCTGTTACACCCTCCTCCCAGGATAACCCTAAAACTCAAAATGCCCAAAGTGTCCCTTGGCAATGGCAAAACCTGCTCCAAATCTGTTAATGGACCCCTGTGCCCGGATAACAGCAGCAACGTATATGACACCGGCGAGGGAGGCATCGGACAGGGCAAACCGCAGCTCCATCTCGGACGGGCACGGATAGAGGAGCGCGCGAACGGTCTCTTGCCCGCCTCCATCTACATACGACGGGACGGTGGCACTCCCCCATTGGCCGTAAAGCAATCAGGCAAACCCCTGGCTCTGCACGCTGCCCTCCACGGTCATTCATCCAACGGTAAGGGCAAGACTGAACCAGAGAAGACCCGTCCGTTGAAATCCAATGGCATTATGGACAAGCCCGTACTCCAAAGAGACACTTCCTGTCAGACGCCCACTGAGAAGGACACATGCATCAAGATTTCAGGGAAAGGTCAGTCAGGTGGATTCCACAAAACCTCACTTGAGCACTTCAGCCGATCTCTCAAGGAGGCCACTGTTAGTTTAGTACGAACTGAGGACCTTCGGGCCTTTGAGAAGAACGCACGCAAGTCCTCCGGATTCTCCAAACCGGTTTCCATTGAGCAGCCACTAGGGGGCAGCAGAGCATGCCAGGAGAGTGACGGATACTGCCCGGACGCAGAGCTCAGCGACTCTGAGCCCGAGGCTAAAGGGAAGTGCCGGCAGGGAGGGAGGGGGCAAAAACCGAGAGCTGCAGCTGGGGACTATGTCAAGCCTGCCAGCCGAGCAAAACTGTCTTTTGGCTCTAGGACGTCGGTGCAAAGGTGACAATCTTCAAAAGCATCTCAAACCCACTGCCACAGATTACCCTAGTTCTTCAGCGGTAATTGGAAGTGCCAGATTCTGTTCTCCTCTGTTGAGGATCTGCCGACAGTTTTTAGTACGGTGTGCCAAAATATCCTTGCTGGCTGATTGCAGAAGTGCAGATTGGTCTATTTTTGTGGACTGATATATATCACTGTGTCTCTCTACCCAGCCAGAGTTCTGCTGCAGCTGCACTTGGATCCAATACATGAGAGCGTGTGTAAAGTAGGTTTTATTGGCCATGAAGCAGTGTTTCTGTACATAAAAGGAACCTCCGTTTTTGACTGTACATAGTAGTTTGTTTTAGGATGTGGAGCATTGTGGATGTTTTCCACATACTGAAACATTATCATACTTTCTTACTGATATGCATATGCAAATAAATAAAGACTTAAGAACGCTGATCTGACAAATCACGATTGTTTGATTTTTCCTGAGAGGATGGCTGGACTTCTTTTTTTTCTTTTTTCTCTCTGTTCCTTTGTCTCTTTGGTATCTCTTCCTATTGTGTTGTTTTTTTAACTTCTCTGCTAATGTTAGTATTGCTTTAGTTGAAAAAGAATGTGTTTGTGTGCAGTGGTCTTCCATCTTTCTACTGAGTGTGAAAGGATGTGTCAAACCTTAATGTTTATATTTAGAATAAACTCAAAGGATTTTCTTTTTTACTTGTATCCATTTTTTGTCACTTCTCAATGCCGAAACCCAGCGATTTTTATAAATCTTTAAAAAATGCATATGTCCACACAAGTCAGTCAAATAAACTGAGCTCTTGATATTAATCACAAAAGAGAGAGCTCCTGAGACCCAGGCATAGACTTTTATCCTCTGTAAAGGGCGTTATATTTTATATTTCAGCAAATGTCTCTGAGACCATACATGTGACAGTTTTAAGTCTGGATGTGCTGCACATTCTGGGCTTTCAGAGATGCCAAAATGACCATGACAACTCCGTATCCTTGGTCTTTAAAAATGACTGATATTGACTGAATTGTCAAATTTAGCACTCTTAAAAATGATCTTTTGTAATCATTTAAATTTTAAAATAGTTTGTCGTAAATAAAATTATCAGGAAATGTTATGGGGTTTCAAATCCGAATACGATTTTCTGTTACATAACGGCATCGAGAGGATATGTCCTTTTTATAGGACATCAGACTTACAGCATGTTTATTAGGCATTTTGGGGAGACACAAGTGAATAGGGAAAAAGAAAATTATAAATCCATATTCCTATGAAATATGAGCCAAGTTATTACTCCCATGTTACACTTTTTTTCAATCATTTTTTTTGTGTGTGCCTATATTTCATTTTTTTTCAAATGAGGGCATAAAATATGAATTAATAAATATATATATATATATAATATATTATTTTTATTTATTTATTTTTATCCATTTGTTTCTCCAAACAATGTATTGACAAAATAATACTAAATTAAACCTTTTCTGGTAGGAAGTTATACTATATAATAATAATGTATTATTTTTAAAGACTTTTATTCAGCAAGGACACATTCAATTGATGAAACATGACAGTAAAGGCATTTATTATGTTGCAAAAGATTTCAAGTAAATCCTGTTTTATATTTGAACTTTCTATACTCATCAAAGAATCATGACAAAAATGTATCACAGTTTCTACAACAGTAATACCGCAGCTCAACTAAAAGACATGTTGCTAATGTTTCTTGAGCACCAAATCAGGATATTAGAACCACAGGAGACAGGATATACAAATATATAATAAGTGTAATATTTCACGATATTACAGTTTTTACTGTATTTCTTTAATGTTTGTCAGCATGAGATTTTGCGACTCTTTGAATCCGCCACTTCAAATTGTGCAGTCACAAGTCATGTTCATGTAAAGCTCTAAAGCAGTAATTAGTCTGTCATTTTCCTTCAACCTCATTCTTCTCAGGAGCCCTCTGGCTAGTTCAAATGGACGTGTTCTTCGCAGTTTTAATAATTTTCTTCGCTCTAGAAACCACAGTTTCTGCACTCTGTGGTGTTTCCTCAGGCTGTACCTGCCTCCTGCTGTCAGCTAACACAATGAGAGAACTCAATAATGAGTGAATCATTTACATTCTGAAGGGGTTTCATTTAGTCGTATAAATTGGTAAATAATTGCAGAACAGTTCAAATTCTTGATTCTTAATACCCTCATAATTGAATCATTGGTTGTGCATCAAGCAACTTGCTTCAGTTCTAAATAATAAGCAGAGGAGTGTATCATTCATTTTTGCTGCATGCACAGAGATATGACAATTTTATTTAAAAATTGATATGGATAGATAAAAAAAATTGCGGAGCTCCACTGTCATCTGATGTTCTTTTCAAGCTTAACCAAGTTATCTTCAGACTCAACTGATTCTTTTGGTTGAGCGGCTGCTGTGTTAGCTGCTATAAAGCAGGACTTCAATGCTGCCTAAGGCCTATTGATCATTTGAAGAAAATGCTGAGGTTGACTCCAGTGTTGAACCAGTGCTGCACTCGTTTTGTTGAGAAAGAAATATAAATCATTGCAAGTTAAAGAAACATCCACTTCTGCAGCTTTTATATGGTACAGTCAGATATACCTTACACAGGACCTCAGCACTAAGAGAGAGCTGTAAAATAACATTGAATATAGTTATTTCGCTTATTTAGAAGTTCTGTGAAATTATTTAGAATGACTGATGTTACTTTAAATTTCACTGTAATGTTAATTTTCAGTGCAATTATAGTACCAGTATGCACTGAATACTCCAGAACAGTACAAATTTGTGTATCACCTTATCGATGTGTACTTTGTTAAACATTCACTTTGCAAAGTATAAATACATTTTAGCATTGCTAAACTACTCCTTTCATAAAGCACCAAGTAACATTTTTAGTCTTGGTTTAATTAACAATAAATAAAAACTAGATCAGGATTCCAAACCACAGAAATGACCAACCTGCTCTAAAACCTCAGTGTGATTTCCGTGAACTCTGTCCTTGATTGGCTGGTTCAGGCAATGTGTGTTTGACTGGAGCTGGAACTAAAATGAAAACTTGACCATGAACAAGGTTAGACACTCCTGCAACTAGATGAACCTACCCACATGAGAAAAGAAAAACTAACCGGTGAAATTAAGCATAAAATCAGGTTATACAAGAAGTATTAACATTTTTAAACGTGCAGCACATATGAATGAACGAAACCTTTCAAAAGATTGGGGTCTGTAAGATTTGTTTTTTTCAGTAAGAAATGAATACTCTAATCAGGATATTGAATTGATTAAGGACTGTAAAGACTTACATTGTTGAAAATATATATTTAAAATAAATGCATTCTGTTCTTGTGACCTTTCTATTCACCAAAGAATCCTGAAAAAAATATGGTTTATACAAAAATACTAAGCAGCTTTTTGAGCCCCTGCCCCTTTGAGAGTGAAAGTGAAAGTGCCCTTTTCAATTGCACCACAGTGCCCCTGCGAACACAAATCCTGTGTGTCCCCCTGCTTAAGCCAGTACATATCCTGGGCCATCTGAAGTTTGATAGAGAGCATTTGGATGATCCAGAAGAGGAGTGGGAGACTGTCATATGGTCAGATGAGACCAAAATATAACTTTGGTAAAAACTCAACTTGTCCTGTTTGGAGGAGAAAGAATGCTGAGTTGCACCATACCTAGAAGCGGGTGGAAACATCATGCTTTGGGGCTGTTTTTTCTGCAAAGGGATGAGGACGACTGATCTGTGTAAAGAAAAGACTGAATGGGGCCATGTTTCGTGAGATTTTGAGTTAAAAAAACTTCCATCAGCAAGGGCATTGAAGATGAAACATGGCTGGGTCTTTCAGCATGACAATGATCCCAAACACACAGTCCAGGCAATGAAGGACTGGCTTCATAAGAAGCATTTCAAGGTCCTGGAGTCTCCAGATTTCATCCCCATAGAAATCTTTGGAAGGAATTGAAAATCCATGTTGCCCAGCGACAGCCCTAAAACTATCACTGCATAGAGGAGATCTGCATGGGCCAAACTACTAGCAACAGTGAGTAAAATCCTTGTGCCGACTTACAGAAAACATTTGAACTCTGTCATTGCCAACAAAGGGTATAACAAAGTATTGAGATGAACTTTTATTATTGACCAAATACTTATTTTCCACCATAATTTGCAAATAAATTCTTTAAAAATCAGACAATGTGATTTTCTTTTCTTTTTTTTTCTCCTCATAGTTGAAGTGTTCTATGGTGGAAATTACAGGCCTCTCTCATCTTTTTAAGTGGGAGAACTTGCACAGTTGGTGGCTGAATAAATAGGCCTACTTGGTTCCCCCACTGTAAATAAAGACTTACAGAATAAAGAGAATTAGGTAGACCAGTAATGCTTTATTCCTTAATGGGATGTTTATTTTTTCCAAAGTAGCTACTAGGCAGATAACTGATACTGTAGGCTATACCAAAAATGTTTTCACCTAAAGCTGTAATGTAGCTTATTGTTTTTTATTATGAGGAATGGAATTTGCGTGATGGACTGTAATGTGATAAAAAAGGAACCCATTAGGATGTTTCTATTACCATGTGCACAATCTAACTAGAGCCATTGAAAGATTGCAGCTCAGAGCACAAAGACTGAATACCATCTGCTTAGTGTTCTGTATTAATGTAATGAAGACTATTCTTATCGCTGCTCGACAATTTGCATAATGTGCAAAAGCCCTATTGTGCTGTGGATGAAGTACTATATTGTCTCGTTTTCCAAACTTTGGGTTTTGTGGCATAATATAAGACAAAGAAGCTCTTGGAGCCACTCCATGCTGTTCTTAAGGAATTCCAGTGAAGTAAAAGGAAGGTCAGCTGGAGTCACTGCGCCATATGAACTGCGTTAAGTTGACTTTGTCCAATTGAACACGATGGAACTGCACAATTCGAATAAATAGGTTCTATTACTTTATTTTCATAGATTAGGAAAATGATAGTAATGAAAATGTAACTGATCGAATTAATCTGCATAGTGCTATAGGGTTTATCTTATGTGCAGAAATGCTTTGAGAGGTATTCGAGAAAAGTCCCGTGTCATCGCGAAACACTGTTTCTCTTTACAACACTGAGGTCAGCAGTTTAGCATTCTGCCTCACTCACAGCAGCAGAGAGGAGCTGCATCACCAGTCCCATCCCATCTAGAGAAAACAATAAAGGGAATAAAACTTGTCCAACCAGATGTTTTCTGTATTAAAGTATGACTGTGTGTTGACGCGCTCATTCATCGATTGAACTATTGTCTCGTTATAAAATATAGAAGCATCTGCCCATCAATTAAACCACTCCTTCGCCCGCTCGCACGACACAATATGAATCCTATCCTACTATGGTGAAGGTTTATGAATATTAACGACGCAAAGGCCGACGACGCTTCCATGCGTCTAGAGCTAGGCAATTTGCCTAATTAATATTCATGAGCGAAGTTTTTCATTCGCAAATTTGTTAGATGTCCTCACAACGTCAGCCTTTTCAGCAAACCATTTCGCCGTACGTCTCGTTACGTCACTGATTTGCATATGTCAAGTTCAGCAAATCACTTCGTCCTAGTGGCCGAGCGTCGTTACGTAATTAATATTCATGGGACAAGCCTTCACAGTAGTACGCTAGCTTTTTCTGAAACTGTCAGGCTGACCGGGTGGAGAATGCGGTGGTCAAGTGCGCCGTTTTTATCACCATTTCTTTTCTCTGATATCTCGTCAGTGGACAAATTATCGAAACGTCCTGTAGTACGTAGATTCGTGTGATGATGGAGATGAAAGGAAAACTCTGAAACAAGTTAAATGTCGTTATTACACGGAGAAGAGAGAGTTTCTTCCGGACTGTTTCGGTTATCAGCGCGGGATTTTGCTGTGGATACCCAGCCCTGTTCAACCTTGTGCCGCCAATGACAAGTTCAGCGCCGCGTATCATAAACCTCACCTTTAGACGACCACTATGGTGCTTTGGGAATCAGTGAAGTGGACGAATATACATGTCATTTCCTTGCAGCATCCGAGTCCTTCAGCATCAGAATCCGTTGAAGCCGGTTTATCCTGTCCTGTAACTTACTTAACATTACGTGTCAAGTGCACCGAGTACAATTAGGCTACTTTAAACATCATTGCTGAAATATTCTTTCTTGGACAAAGAAAAAACATTTAGAGCCTGGTAAATCCTGATATTTTATAACTCCTCCTGCCTGTTCACGTTTTAACTTATTTCATTTGAATGAAATCCTGTATTTGCATAGCTACTAGTCTCTTCCCTGCAGGCAATTTCCATTGCTGGTTTGGTTTTGGTCTAGATGGTGGACCAGCAACATGAAGCTGCTTGACCTAGAGAGACTTTCTGGTTAAGCCTTAACTATGCTGGTGTCTTCTTGACAGAATGGTCTTTTTGTGTTATTTTGTATATGTATCAGAGTTTAAGACTGAAGTTACAGTAGACTGAAGTACAGTACGCATTTTCTCAACTTTTACATTTTGACAGTAATCCAAGATGTCATCAGTGATCAGCCCAGTGTCATTGAGTGAGCTGCCCATGGATAACTGGATGGCCAATCTGCCCAGTGCACTGTGGGATACCCCTCTCTGTTACATGGCTATTCCAGGTATTTAACCTCAAACTTTATGTATACATTCACTAATCGTATGCAAAATCTTTTTCTTAATATGCACTTCTGATTAGTGCAACAACAACAAAAAATGTTTTGTGTGAATTTGATAAATTTTTCAGTTTTCATTAAAGGGTTAGCTCCCCCCAAAAAGAAAATTCTGTCATTAATTACTTCTCCTAATTTCGTTCTACACAAGCTAGCACTCGGAAAGCGTTCCTCCCATAGGGGCGGCCATTGCTAACCAAGCCATCCCCTGCTGTTAGCATCCCATTGACTCCCATTCATTTTTGAGACACTTTGACAGTGAATAACTTTACATCTGAGGCATTTAAAGACTCAATTTGTTCATTGTTTGTTTCTAAAGAAACACGACAATGCATAAAAGGCTCCATTACCTTGCATCTTACACTATCGCCCCGTAGAAGCTGTTTTTGTAAAAAAAATAGGCTAACGATTGCGTCATAACCAACGCGACTCTGTCGCACAGTTGAGAAATTACCGTATAGACAGGAGGAGACGCTCAGAAGCAATCTTTTACTGTCTATGAGACAGTCGGGGGGACGTGGAGACATAAAGTCTGATAAAGTCAAGAGAGAAGAATTGGGAGAAGCCGATAGTGAGCCAAAAGCAACGGGACAAAACATTTAAACAACGTGATTCAGATTTTACTTGTCACAACTACTAGAAGACCTACAACTGTCAGACAGGTTGCTTACGTCACATCTACGTTGTCAAGCTCAGTCTGAGCCTGCGCAGTTCGCTCAGCCATCAGGAAGTGAGTGCTTCTAATTGACCTCACTTTCCGCCATTGAGTTCTATGGGAACGCTCTGTCCATTTCTTTTACTGTCTATGGTTCTACACCCGTAAGAACTCTGTTCATCTTCGGAACACAAATTAAGATATTTTTGTTGAAATCCGATGGCTCAGAAAGGCCCAAAAAAGGCACTAAAGATGTTGTTAAGTCCATCTCACTATAGACTTTATATGGTTTCAATTTAATATAAATAATACATAGCTATGTATTGAAAGTGTGGATGTTGTTACTTTTGGAGTGTGTCATTGCTTTTTCTATTTCTGATCAACCGGATACCTTTTTTTCAGTCTGCTTATATTTGCTTAGACAGTTCATTACCATTAATGCTCATGGTCACTGTGTCATCGTTCTGATGGGTTTGTAGGGAGCCATAATGCCATAACCTACTGCCTGGATAAGAATGACCGCTCTCCAGTGGACCTCACTCAACCAGATATGTTGCAAAAGCTGGACAAGTACATGAAACCCATCATAAGGCCATTTGTATACAAATGGGCAATAGCACAGGTACGTAGTTATGATCTGATCGTGGTTATTCAATGTAATTGCAATTATTTGAGAGAACTGCAATAAAGTGTGAAGTTTAAATTTTATTCACATTCGTTTTGCCTTCCAAATAAGTGAAATTCTATTGTAGTTATTTAATATTCTATTATAAATAACTAATTATACAAATTATACAAATATTATTATTTTTCACAGCACTGAAGTTAATCATATGTGCTATTATTATAAATTTCATTATTATATTATGACCGGTGTGAAGTTTTATAATATATATATATATATATATATATATATATATATATATATATATATATATATATATACACACACAGTGGAGATCAAAATTAGAAAACAATTTAGAAACATTAGATTTTTTTTTCAGAAATATTGCTGATATTCATTGGTTGAAATTAGAAGGAAGCTGTGGGTATACCATTGTTCTGCTAGCATGTTTTACAAAATACAAAGGTACTTCCACAAAAACCTTTATTTTGTCGAAAACACTGTGATCAAATATAGAGAACAATAACCAATGCAGCACACAAAAAACATTACTACTAAAATGTTATGGCTTACAGCAGTCAACAATTAGTAGGTGGTATAGAAGCCCTTGCTTTAAATTAGCTCAGCACATATGGGGCCACAAGACATCACTAGATACTCACACTACTCCGGTGTGATCTTGGTCCACTCTTCTTCCAATCTCTTCCACAGTTCAGTAACTGTAGTGGGTTTCTTAGCCATAACTTTGTCGCTAATGATTTTACATAGATTTTCAATGGGGTTTAGATCAGACTCTGGGCTGGCCATTTCATTATTTCAATGTTCTCACGTTCAAAGAACTGCTTTACCTGTTTTACAGTGTGATAGGGGGCATTGTCTTGGATAAAAATTGCTGGCTGATTAGGAGATGCTCGCAGTGAAGGGACCACTTGTTGCTGAAGGAGGTTATGATAAACAGGTTCTGAGGTTCTGTCATGTAGCTGTATAATAGGCCCAACTCCTGCTGCAGAAACATCCTCAAAACCATGCCACTTCCTCCTCCATCTTTCACTGACTTCTTTGGGCACTTTGTGTTCAATATTTTCCCATTTTGATGCTGAACATAATGTTTTCCATCGGACCCAAAGAAATTAAACTTGCATTATCACCAAAATTAACTTTGGACCAGTTCTCCTCTGTTCACACAACATTCTCCCCAGCAAAGGTTAGTCTAGCCTTTTGATTCTTTCTGCTGATGAGAGGCTTGGTCACTGCAGAGTGAGCTTTAGTATGAATTCTTTTAAATGACAAGACACTGTATGGCGAGACAGATCCTTACTGTGTTCAGCTCTGAACTGGCGAGTAATTCCAGCTGCAGTGTTATACCGATTCCCCATGGAAAGTCTCCGCATTGTCCTGTCCTCTCGTGCATTGGTCTTGCGTACCTTTTGGTACTTGAATGAATTTGTTTCTTTGTAAAGCAGATTTTGAATGACCAACTTCTTTTGCAATAGCTGAAAGGGCCCTTTGGCCTTTATCTGGACAACCTGGTGTCGTAGGGTTTCAGTAACCTTACAGCCGCTTGCCATCTTGCAAAGTTGAAAATTGGAAATTTTGCTTCAATTAAATATGGCTTGCCAGATTATTAGCACCAAGTGCCAGATTAACACCCAACGTTTGAAGGTATTTGAAAGTGTTCTCTAATTTTGATCAGCTTTATTTTTCAATTGTTTTATAATATGCAAAAAAAATTCCCTTCTGCTCCTGTTAGGGTAATTTCAAAAAGGACTAAGCAGTGACCTTGTAATTTAGGAAATTGTATGTTCTCTAATTTTGATCTCTACTATATATATATATATATATATATATATATATATATATATATATATATATATATATATATATATATATATATATATATGTATATGTATATATATATATATATATATATATGTATATATATATATGTATATATATATATATATATATATGTATATGTGTGTGTGTGTGTGTGTGTGTGTGTGTGTGTGTTAAAAAAAGTTTATTTATTTCAAATTTATTTGTTAAATTTATTTAAATAAAATTATATATTTATTTAGTAGTCTTTTTATTTAAAGTAATTACATTTAAAGGGGAAGACATAAAATAAATAAGACTATAGACTAAAAGAAGTCTAATTTTAGTTGTGAAGTTATTTTAACTATTTGTAATAATATTTTATTTTAAAATATGCACACATTCATGAGTAGTTTGCATCGTTTAGCATTTCTATCATGAAACAGTCGTGAAACATTAAATGTTTCATATCGATGAGTGCTGTTAGACTGATGAGACACACCAGCATAAAATCTAATTTTTGAAAACATTTTGTCATTCTAACATCAAACAGAGCGTTGTGTAATGGAGTGCAGTCTGGTGGTTACAACCCTTACTGTGTTACATGATCAAAAGTAATTGTTAATTGCAATTATTTGTATGATGATTCATTGTCAGTACAAAATTCATAATTGTGACAGGCTTAGTTTGTCATCGCTGACTTTTTCAGAAAGATTTTTTGATTAGTCATAATCTCACAATCACCATTTAATGTTTCTGTTTTTTCCATTGGATTACTGGGAACCATTTGGGACAATGGTTGTACAATTCACAATTACATGAAAAAATAGTAAACTGTTTGAGTTCAATGAAAGTCTTGGTGTTCTTCATTATATTAAAATACAAAATAATTAAAGGTTCCCTAGAATGAGTTGAAACAATATGTTAAATTGTTCTCTGATATCTACATAGATGGTACGTGGCTTATTTAAGGGCAAAATTGTCCAGATACAGTTTTACAGCTCCATTTACAACCCTATTAATTGTCCCTAGGATGTAATGCTCTGTTTTTGCCTTATTTGGAAGAGTCATGAATATTAATGTTGAGCTCTGCTCTGATTGGCTTATTTCAGCAGCTCGCAGCACACAGCATTTCAGTTGTTCAGCGAAGCGGCTCGTGAGTCCTGACAGAACACAGACGAACTGAATGACACTTTAAGCAGAACATCTCAATGGAGATTGCTAAAATGCAGCCTACTTGTTTATTTGTGTTTCAGATCATCCGCACGCGAGAGAGAGCTCGTGTGCATATGGTTGCCAGATTGTACATATTTAGGTAAAACACCGGTTAGTATATGTTCCTTTCACAGAAAAGCACTGATTGGGGGATTTAAATTACTGAAATCTGGCAACCGCATGCAAGAATGCTCTTCTTTCCTCCTGACAAAACCAAAACCAGTGGTGACTCGTCTTTGTTCGTCAACGATATTGCATGTTTATATAACGTTAGTCACAATGTAGGCTAAGGTTACGCAGTGACTGTGATGTACTCTGAAATACAAGCATGCAAAAACATCATACTTAAGTTCTCAAAAATATAAATATACATATTTTTACAAAATGAATAGCCTTGTCAAATGACTATCGTTTTAACTTAAATGGTGGAAAAGGTGACGTTTGCTAGAAGGATCGAGTGAACGATCTGTAAGCAAAGTATCTATGGTTGTATTTTGTAATACAAAATAATAACTAATAATTAACCTTTTTCATTAGACACACTATTTAATTTTGTATGGTACTTGGAGTTTCTTATTGTTACTGTATTAGCATCTTCTCTCTAAGGTCTCTCTAAAAAACTTTCAATTTATGAAAGTTTCAATTCAATTCTTTCAATCAGAAATTGTTTAAAAAGTCAATAAGTGGATAAAACCTCTACTTAGTGCTTGCAGGAATACAGTTGTAATTGCCACTTTCTTCAGTTTTAGACGCTGAGCGAAGCTTGCTTGAAATGGGCCGAACAAACGAACGATCTTCAGTTAAATTGTTGTGGTATCCAATTATAATAAACATCAACCATGAATCTTGACATTTTTTTATCTGTGGGAAGGGTAGAAAAGTCCTCACGTCCCCTGCACAGCCTGGAACATGACATTTGTGTCATGAGAAGCTGCCGTTTTTGCTATTCTCAAGTGTCTTGTTTACTTGCAGTCCCGATGATTCGCGCCGTCAGTTCCGCCTGACAATGAACATGTTTGGACCATTGAAGATGTTGGGGGCGTGCATATAAATGATCCCCAATGTTTGCGTCATGGTTGGCCTCATATTGAGAATTACTTATTTTTCTGTGGTGTTTTTCATGCACAAGATTTACATAAGAAGTAGGAGGCAATGTTGTTTGAGACTCACAATATGTTATGTCCATGTACTGAACTCTTATTATTTCACTATGGCAAGGTTAATACAATTTTTCATTCTAGGGCACCTTTAATACTTGATCAGAGAAGGCACGATCAAATTCCTTACATTCAACATTCTTTCCTTTCGGAATCCATAACTGCTTAAGGCATAAAAGCTGAAATAAATGCAGTTATGTTGGGTATGGTATCCCTCATGAGGTTATATAGACAAATTTATGTCAGCCTGCATCAGCAGATTCCTGTAGAACGCAAGCCTCTGAAGTCTATCAGCATGAGAGGCAATAAATTGCCGTCTGTTGTCATGGAGAAATCAATCAAACACTCAGCTTTGCTACTGTGAAAGCTTTAAAAACACAATTTGATGGGATAGTTATGACAAAAGTAACACTGATGGAAGAGCATTGTCCCAAATGTATAGAATAGATACCAATCAATATAAATACAGTTACGTTTTTACATAGATGGTTATGTCACTTTCAGTGGTTTCATTCACACTGTTTGTCTCTTCAGCTAGCTGTTCAGTACTATCTTTACTACACCTGCATTGTTAATGAATGTGCTTTACATTATTTACCATAGGAGTCTTGCATTAGGGAGCAGTTAGATTGTGGAGTGCGATACTGTGACCTGAGGATAGCACATAGGCCTAATGACAGCTCAAATGATCTCTACTTCTACCATGGTGTTTATACCAGTATAACTGTGGAGGTAAGACTATGAAAACAACTGATCGAACTAAATATGTATATTTAAAAGACTGCCAAGGCCTTTAATGATTTAAAATAGAGCATTACATTTCCCAGTATCTGTTTGTTTTGTATTTTGATATGTGCAGTAGTTCTAATATGATGAATGTTTGATGAATTGAAATACGTGCTTTTTAACTGAATCAAACTAATTTATTGTGTTATTTCAGATAGTTTTAAAAGAGATCAGAGAGTGGTTGGATGTTCATCCAAAGGAGGTAGTCATCCTCTCATTTAGCCACTTCATTGGCCTCAGTCAAGAGCTTCACACACTGCTCGTCTCAACTATAATGAGTGTTTTTGATTCCAAACTCTGCCCCAAAATGGTATGCATCAATTTTAGAAATATATGATGGGAACAATATATATATATATACACAATATAAGTAACAATATATTTCTAATGCATTATGAAAATATACTTCTGATTTTTCTGTCAGGAGCATGTGACATTACGGACATTATGGGGCCAGGGTCATCAAGTTATTGTTTCATATGAGCACAATATTGCCAACTGCCACAGAGAATTGTGGTTCCCTATACCTTATTGGTGGGCCAACAAGTGCAAGGCTGAAGCGCTGATCGAGGAATTTGAACGAAGAAAACAAAATGGCCGGCCAGGTAATACTTAATGATATGTCATTTTTAAAAAAGAAAATTAAATAATTTATTTATTCTCCTGATAAAAACATCATCCATGGAAAAGTGACACTGCTTCCTCTAACAATGATTCATAAGCTGTTATTTTATTAATTAATCTCTTGATAAAACGATAATCTTTGGAAAAGTTAAATGTTTCCGTAACAGTAACGCTTCAAGATTTTATTTATTTTATTTTATTGATTTATTTAATTATTTTTTTGTTTTTTATTTGATAAAATGATAATCTTTGGAAAAGTGAAAAGGTTTTCTGTAACAATAATTCAAAAGCTGTTATTTTATTAATTATTTTCTTGATAATCTTGTAACAATACCTCATGAGCTTTTATTTTATTTTTTAATTTTGAAAAGGATCATCCATAGAAAAGTAAAAATGTGTCATGTAACAATAATTCATGAGCTATTATTTTTATTAATTATTCTCTTGATAAAAAGATAATCTTTGGAAAAGTGAAATGTTTACATAACAGTAACTCATAAGAATGTATTTATTTGTTTGTTTGTTTGTTTGTCTATTTATTTATAGAATGATCTTCTTTGGAAAAGTGAAAATCTTTTCTGTAACAATAATTCAAAAGCTGTTATTTTATTAATTATTCTCTAGGCAATCTTGTAACAGTAACTCCTGAGCTTTTTTGTTGTTGTTGAGAAAAGGATCATCCTCAGAAAAGTAAAAATGTGTCATTTAACAGTAATTCATAAGCTGGTATTTTTATTCATTATTCTCTTGATAATCTTTGGAAAAGTGAAATGTTTCCTGGAACAGTAACTTGTTTTTATTATTATTATTTTAATTTTTCATAATTTTATTTTATTCTCTTTATAAAAAACATAATTTCTTGGAAAAGTGAAATGTCTTGTGTAAAAGTAACTCAAGCTTTTATTTTATTGACAAAACTATCATTCTTGGAAAAGTGAAATTAAAACATTTTACATTACATTTAAGCATTTAGCAGAGCCTTTTAGCCAAAGCGACTTACAACTGAGGAGTACAGGAAGAGATCTGTCATGAAGAGGCAAAGAAATGCAAAAAGTGCCTTAAATACATAAATTTGGATATTACTCAGAGTAGCAAAAGCTATAATAGGGAGGGAAAAGAGAAAAATAGAGGAAGAAGAGTTAGATTTTTTTTTATGTTTTATTTGTTATTATTATTATAAGATTAAGTGCTCACGGAAGAGATGAGTTTTTACCAGATTTAAAAATCAGTTTCCGTGTGCCATTTTCCACAGGTGGCTTTTTTGTGACTGGCATCAATCTTACTGAAGATCTGAAGTACATATGCTCCCATCCCACAGAATCACTGAAGGATGTGGTGATGTCTACATATCCCACATTACTTAGCTGGGTCAAGCAACAGAAGCCTGGCCCTAACACCGGCTCCCTCAATATAATAGCTGGGGACTTTGTGACTGAGAGCCAGTTCATACCAACTGTTATTGCACTAAATGAAAGTCTGCTAAACAGGACCATGATACCAGAGTCTTGACCCTTTTAGTCTGCACAATGTATTTAACATTTGAAGAATGAAGTGCTTCTTTTTCTTGTGATGTTTTTTATACTAGTCAACTTTGCACTTTATTTTATAAGAGTGCTTACACACTAGGGTTTATGCTGCGTCCGCTCCATTCATTTCAGATGGTGCATTGCAAGGACTTTCCATGCCCTCAAAATGGATGCTGTTCATCAAATGCTCCGTCATAGAGCTGTATCTAGTGTGTAAGCACCCTGAGGGTGATAGATATATTGAGTTATGGGTAGAATAATGTAATGCACTGACTTTTATGACTTGAATTTACTGTCTTAAGCTTATTTATGCAGTCACCAATATATACCTCTGATTTTGCAAAACTGTTGATCATTTTTAAGGACCTAGCTCCAAGTGGATGTCACTGTCAAGGTCCCAGTCACCACAACTTTACATGCAGTACAGCACCAGACACAAGCACATTACAGGATGCAATAAGTTCCCTGGGAGCATCAGAGTTTCAGTCTGCATGAGAATTGCTGAAGAATATACTGAACTCAAGCCTGCACAAATGGATTATAAAACACTCAGGATTGTTCATTCTTTATGAACTACACTCTTTTCAGTTTTCTACTGTGTGGTATGGTGATGGAAATATGATTCAAATAAGTACATTTCTGCATGGTGCACACAATCAAAAGCATGAAGAGACAGACACTGGGATATTTCTATGGTTGCACATATGTTCTCCGTCATAGCATGCAAATTAAACAAATTTAATCAAGATATTAGTTGTGCATTATAAACAAATATGCTTATACTAACACACTATCAGCAATTGAATGGAATATAACATATTCACATTTAGTATTTAAAGATTTACAATAAATAAAAACATCTAACAATGCTATTAAATTGTTTTTATTTTATAGTCATTTTTTGTCTAATTCCTTAATAAGCTTTTACACATCCACCAAATTTGGCTCAGTCCTTCAGGTTGTTCTGGCTTAATGTTTGTAGCTATTTTAGCTTTGAGCCTAACCCTCTTTTATTCAAGAAAGCAATTCCTAATAATGCAAATAAATACTTATTTATAGTAATATTTATGCCATGTTTGAGTTCCGGTGTAACAATAACATTGAGTTTTAACAACTCACTGTTATTGTTACACTGAAACTCAAACATGGCAGAAATATTACTTTTTTTTTTTATTCCATCAACTTACAAACAGAAGAAAGAGAGCAAGAATTAGCTGATATGCAAAACGGCATATAAACAATGCTTTGTTATATTGATTATGGACTATGGTGTAAGCCTGTAGTCAAAGTCAAACCTTTGATAATGGGATTTTTTTTGTCTCCTCTCAGCTCAAAGATGAAAGGTCACCAGATTTCCAAACCACAGTTTGGAATGAGAGAGAGAGAGAGAGAGAGAGAGAGAGAGAGAGAGAGAGAGAGAGAGAGAGAGAGAGAGAGACTAAATTAAATTAATTGTGTGTCTAAAGGGAATAATTATGCTCTGGTAAAACTTATTATGATTATGGTTTATAAATAACAGGATGTCGA
Source organism: Pseudorasbora parva (assembly GCF_024679245.1). Classification (NCBI taxonomy): domain Eukaryota; kingdom Metazoa; phylum Chordata; class Actinopteri; order Cypriniformes; family Gobionidae; genus Pseudorasbora; species Pseudorasbora parva. The sequence goes on along the minus strand of NC_090183.1, from coordinate 33,920,751 downwards.
AAAGAGCTTAGCCAATGATCAGCTTATGAGAACGTCTAATAGGCCTTTATTTTTTTGGAATGCTGAATATATATTTTTGTTTTTCCCGTATTTTTGGAAATTAGTTATCAGGGAACATGGCAAAAATGTATTAAGATTCACAAAAGTCTTTCTTTGCTTTTGTAATATTGTGATAAAAGAAAAAACGACGAGGAAATGAAAATGCAGAACAGGAATGACCAAGATTTCTATCAGTAGTCTAAACGAAAAAATGTTTTGGGCGGTTTTAGTAGATAACTCATGAACGAACGAAAAAGTTGTTCTGCGATCAGCTGTAATTACAGCGTCAAAGCGTGAGAGAATGAAGCAGCAGGAAACAAGGAAATACATAGCTAGTCTTTCATGTTTACTAGCTAATAATCGCAACACGTTTGAAAGACTTTTATTTTCGTATAAAAAGGAGTTTGCTAACCGAAAGAACGTTTATGTGGTTGGGCTTTAAAAAGTTGGGCTTTGAGCCTCATTATCGATGGCGGTGTGTTATCTGTTGTTTCGCTCAAACACGTAACTTACGGTTTCAGCGGATCAACTCATTTTGTTTTCAAACGCCGCATCTGTAAAGAGCTACTGCTTTTATACACTCCGGTAAACTGATGGATCACATTAAAGAGGCTGAGATGAATCACGAGGAATGGATGTCATGTTTGCCAGAGAAACTGTGGGATGTCCCTTTAACAAATCTCTCAATACCAGGTGAGCCCCTGTGTAACAAGGAGGTTTTGTTTTTAACTAACTTAGAAGTAGCCGGTTCATTTATGAAATGTTATTATTTAATATATTGTACTATTTTATTGACCATTTAATTATCAAATATTATAAATATAACCAAAATCGACTCTTCTTTTTATGAAATACTGACGGATGTATTATAAATAATTTATCCGTAAACATTATTGTTTGTTTTAAGTTAGGCTAGTGCCCAAAATAACTTCCGCCGCCTACACGGCTCTTCTCTGATGGCGTTGTTACGATGAGTGGCACGAGTGCGGGACCAGGTGTCAGTGACAACAATCGTTTGATTATGGGGAATACACCACATAGCCTGACAAGCCGAGACCCACATCAAGATGTTTGCGGGCAGATTAAATTTGCTACCGCTAGGGTGCGTCTAGATTTCTAGGCTACCACATACAGAAATTGGGATAAAGAAACCCTGACTTTTTGCTATTTCAGATAGAGCTACGTGAAATAGTAAAGCAAAGGTATATTGGGGCAGTTCCATGAAGACATTTGAAAACAAATAAGAGGATCTTATTCAATAAGAGGACCAATTCGTAATGATACACACAGCCAGTGAGGGGATTTGAGTGTTGGAGTAATGTGATTTCTAGTTTTAGAGCAAGTTAGCACTCGTGCAGCTGCTTTCTGAACTCTTTAAGTGTTTAATAGAGCTCTTTGGTAACCCAGCGAAAACACTATTGCAGTAATCTAGTCTAGATGTAACAAATAACATGTTGGAGAGGAGAGACTGTCATGGACTTTGGAGATGTTTTGGAGATGCTTCCAAATTATCTTAAAAAAAGTAAAATTCTGAAAAGCACATCAAATAGATACGTTTCCATCACAAACCCCAGTTTTCTAATAATATAAATTTCAAAATCGTTTTAAATTATTCTGATGAAAAAATTGCCGGTCCATAAAATGTACAAGGATATGAAATGTTGAAATGACTTTCCAAAACATTTGTTTTCAGGTAGCCATGATGCAATGAGCTACTGTCTGGATATCACTTCTCCTCTGCTCCGGTCTGAGTCAGAGACCTTCAGGTTGCTGGATGGAGTGTTCTACTGTTTCACCCGGCCAGCTATTTACAAATGGGCCACTACTCAGGCAGGCATATACCTCAAAAAATTATTTTATTTTGACTGTTTAATATTTTATATTAGATATACAACCAGTGTTTCTCCCATAGTGTCAGTATACATTGTATACATGAGAAATGTTTTTGTAACATCATATCTGTATCAGAGCTCCTTATTGTGTTGCAAGCAGGTGCAAGACATTGTGGAGCAACTTACAGCAGGCATTCGATATTTTGATCTCCGGATTGCCAATAAACCGCATGATTCTTCCAAAGAGCTTTACTTCACCCATGTCATTTACACACATGCAACCGTTATTGTAAGTATATGCACATGTTGAGATGGATTAGCTATTTAAGTTCACCATTTTATTCTTTATTTTGTACATTTTCTACTTCATAAATACATTTTGTTTTATAGAAAACTCTACAGGCAGTTGCTTCGTGGCTTGAATCTCATCCCAAAGAAATCCTAATTCTGGCTTGTAGTCATTTTGAAGGCTTGGATCATAAACAACATGAGGAATTCATCTATTCTCTGAAGACAATATTTGGCTCTAAGCTATGCCCTTGCAATGTAAGAAACCATTTGGAATTTCAAACGCAACAACCTTTTTCCTCAATAGCATTCTGAGTAATACACAAAGAGTTGAATGTTGAGAATAATTAAAGCTACACTGTGTAACTTTTTTAGTTTATTCTTAGCTAAAAACACTTAGTTCTTTCAAAAATATATGTGCTCATTAATGTATATTTACTTCTTTCAAGTAATAAAGTATTCTCGTAAGTTTATAATATGCCATTGAAAATACATACGGGTGAGTGGTTCGAATGCCGGTCGCCATGTTGCCCCTCCATCTTGAAAGTACATTAGCCAAAGAGGGACATACCCGTAAACTCAAGCTTCGCCTTTCGCGTTTTAACACTCGATGGCACCGTGTCGAATGTGAAGAGGAGGATTGCCATGTTAATCTTGGACTTAATCGGCCACCGTAGGAGTTAAAACGAAATTGGAATTAAGAGGAACGGAAAATGGACGGTCATATACCATTTCACTGCTAGATGGGGGAAAATATCACAGTGTAGCTTTAAGACTTTCCTTTCGAAATGTGTTTGAAAGAAGTCTGTTACTGTCAAAAATACAGTATAAACTATAATATTGTGAAGTAATTAAAATAATTGTGTTCTATTTTAGAATGTAAATCATTCCTGTGATGCAAAGCTGAAAATTCAGCAGCTGTTACTCCAGTCTTCGGTCACATGATCATTCTGAAATCATTCTAATAAACTGATTTAGTGTTTAAGAAACATTTTTATTAACACTGTTGAATAGTTGTGCTGCTAAATATTTTTGTGAAAAGCATGATATACTAGCATTCAAAAGTTTGAGTTAAACAAGGACATTCAATTTATCAAAATATAAGGACACATTCAATTTATCAAAATATTGATCAAATAAATGCTGTTCTTTTAAACTTTTTATTCATCAAATAATCCTGAAAAAAGCATCATGGTTTCAGCAAAAACAATTTCAACATTAATACCAATAATAATTGATAATAAATTAGCACCAATAATAAAAATGAGCACCAAATCAGCATATTAGAATGATTTCCGAAGGATCATGTGACTGAAGACAGAAAATTCAGCTTTGCCACCACAGGAATAATTTACATTCTAAAATACCGTATATATTTAAAAAAAAAAAAAAAAAAGATAAATTAAATGGTGATATTATTGATCTGTTTTACTGTTTTTGATCAAATAAATGCAGCCATGGTGAGAATAAGAGACTTCTTTCAAAAACATAAAACATAAAATAAAAAAATCTTTGAATCCGAGTCCCAACTAGCGATCCTTCTCCGTTCATGTCCCCCTCTATCTCTGTCCATCTTCGCTTTCTGTGTCCTATCATAATAAAAGCAAAAACACCAAACTTTTCACCAACAGTGTTATGAAAACAGTTTGGAGTTTGCACTCCTTTACCAACACTTTAAACAGGCTCAAGCAACATGCTCAAAAAAGGTTACTGATTTGTTGTGTCATACTTATTTTTAAAGGAGGCCCTACTGACCTTGCGGAGCCTCTGGACATCAGGCTATCAAGTGGTTCTATCGTATGAGGACAAATCAGCAGCACGCCATGTGGAGTTGTGGCCTGCTATCCCGTACCTTTGGGCCAATAAGCCTGATGCAGAAGAGCTGATCCAGTATCTTGAACGGCGGAAACGGCAAGGTCGACCAGGTGAAAGAAGCTTTTGGCTGAAAAAAAAATATGGTTCCACATACTACCTTGTTTCTGATCAGAACATTTCTATTGCCCAGTGGGTTTTTTTGTAGCAGGCCTGAATTTGACGTCAGATCGCTGCTTCATCGCCTCGCACCCTCGGAAATCTCTTCAAACTCTGACCTTGGAGAATTGGAACTGTGTGAGGAAATGGCTGGAAGATCAGAAACCAGGAGCTGAACCCTCAAATCTAAACATAATAGCAGGCGACTTCATTGGACCTGTCCCGTTTTGCTCTCTTGTTATTGCGCTCAATAAAAAACTGCTGTAATCAACGAGCTGTTGAAGCACAATGTGTTAAGATGCATGGGGTTAGGGGTTTTTCATAAGAGAAGCCACACTGCAGGACTGGGGGTCAAATCTTCTGACACTGCCAGAATTTCGTCTGAGGTAAAACATGACAGTCAATAATTGGCTGTCATGAACATGTCAAACTACCGATAAAAGACTTCAGATTTTGGCCTAGGATCTTTTAGAATTCACAAAATTTGTCTCAGGTAGCCAAAATCGTAGTGTGAACCCGGCTTAAAAGTGTGTGCAGGTTAATGCCTACATGCAAGTGCAATATTTAATCCTCTGTGTGTTTACATATGCCTTTTACTGTATCATGCTGCTTAATGAACATTTTTTTAATAGACAGCATACATGTACAGTATTTTATAACTATTGTTTATATTAATGCAAATCAACGTTGTTTCCTAATGTCTCATTTTATTGTAATAAAATACAGATTTTCAGATATTTTAAATACACTGTTCATAAAGCAAATAAATATTTACACGTCATTATTGTGTGAATTGTTTTGGATGATGTCATTCTTGCTATGAAACAGGGGCCAGCTTTTGCTAGGTGACCTGAAACAGCTTCCTGTAGCGGCCATATGCAGCTTGGCTAATGATGACCTTGACTTCGGCGGTGCAGTCATCTCCAACATCATCTACCGCCTGAACCACGGCCTCCTTATACAGCCAACTGTGAAGGGCAAAGGGCAGCACATTAGCAAGTCTGTGGATAAAATAATTGAATGCCTTATACACTTTTACTTAACTTACGCTAATTGAGGGGTGTTGAGCTGCACCTTGATGGTCATTGTTTGTTTTCCGGTACACTTAACAACAGTTTCTTCAATCTTTTCTTTTAATACCTCCAGTCCATGATGGTTGAGAGCAGATATGGGGGTAACCTCAGGATCACTGGGCTTGTAGCTGTAAAATGTACACGTTTGTAAGTTTAATACTTGGGGTTTTGAATATAATATTACATGTACTTACTATAGTAATAACAGTAAATTATGCATAATTATATTCAAAATAATTATATATTTGTCATACATGAGAGAACCATGTTTATACAGGAAAGTAAGATACTTTGCTCTTTCTTTAAATTATTATTCTATTTTTCATCTTTACTTTTCTTTTTAAAACATTATTGTATTTTTATCATCTCACTAACCGTAAACCAAATCCTAACCGTAACTCTACAGTAAGTACATGTAGTTAATTAATATTACTCAGTAATTTAAAGCTGCTGTCCATAACTTTTTTTTGTGTTCAAGATTTGTAAAAATTATATAAAAAGAATGAATAACATTAATCCATTTTCCAAACCGTGTTTTTGTCTTAGTAGCTCCGGCTGCAATGTTCTTCTGCAAGATGCTTGCAGTTCTGTTTATTAACCTCTAGAGCAAAAAGTTATGGACTGCAGCTTCAAGTACAATGTAACTACATCCCTTAAAATAAAGTCTAACCAAATTAATTATTTAACTATTCGTTACTACATGACGGATTATGTCTCTCACCCTTCAATTAGGTCGATCTTATTATGCACCTCTATTATGGAGTTGAGTAGTCTTTCTGGAATCTGAAGATTCTTTAGGACATTCAGTACATTGACCTTTTGATTCACAGTTTCAGGATGACTGATGTCTCTCACATGAATTATGAGGTCCTGAAAAAGGAGAGGGTGTTAAACCTTCTGTAAATTCCGTAACATTTTACTAAAGCCTTCATATATGCATTACATAAGTATTTGAATGCATTAATTGTGTGTGTCTTGTAATGCAACTCATGCATAATGGAAACCACAGTTATAATACTTATCTATCTTTTGAACACACTTTTAGAGAGTATGATGCATTAAAACATGACAACTAATTTCAGATGTAACGAGTAATGTGCACATAGGATATGCATTTTAACTTGATTACAACTATTTATGAAAAGTTATGAAGCATTCACTGATCTATATAAATGTATTTATATATATTATTTATTTATGAATATCTGCATTCAACGTAAAGGCTTTAAGGCAAGTGTTACCAAACGTTCTATAACATTGGTAAAAATGTAATCTTTTTAGTGTTGTGTTTTGGATACATACAGAATGTGTCACATCCTCCAGTGTGGCAGAGAAAGAGTCAATAAGCTGGTGAGGGAGCTGGGACAAAAAGCCAATGGTGTCTACATACAGTACAGTCATGTGACTCGGCAGCTGTCCTGCATGTACTGTGACATCCAGGGTGGCAAAAAGCTGGTCTTTAGGCTGAAGACCGGCATCTCCAGTCAGTGCTTTAATGAGGGTTGTTTTACCTTCAGAAACAAACACTGTTAATGCATTTCTCATATACTAGATTAACAATTTAAAATGTACACAAACCTCACCACAGTTGGTGTAGCCCATGACAGAGATGATAGGAAAGTCTTTGTGTTTGCGCTGGGAGCGCAGCAGGTGCCTCTTCTTTCGAAGTCGCTCCAGGGCCGATCGGATCTTCAGCTCTCGCTCCTTTAACAATCGCTGCTGCACTTCATACAAGGTTTCACCTGCAGGCGCATTTTAGTTCCAGTTAAATACATTAACCTGGGATTAAAAATGCCCCTGGATTAAAAGTTTCCTCACCTGAGCCCATAATGTACCTTGAGCCGCCACCTTGCTGGTCTAAGTTTGCTACTTCATTTTTCAGGCGTGATCTTATGTGTTTAAGGAGAAGTTACATCTGTGTTTAGTGTTACTTAATAGCGCAATATAACATTGATTAAACCAGACTAATAATCAGACCACTGGACAAAATAAAACTCACTCACATTATGAATAAAGTACACAACCGTTCAAATGTTTGGGGTTAGTAAAGAACTTTTCTTCCAGCAAGGATGCGTTAAATTAAAGACATTTTACATTGTTACAGAAGATTTCTATTTCAAATAATTTTTACTGTATTTTGATCAAATAAATGCACCCTTTTTTGAGCATAAGAATTCAAAACATAACCTAACCTTTAACTTTTGAACGGTAGTGTTTGCCAGGAAAAGATTCATGATTTCATCAGGAAACAATATATAATTTACCTGAGCAATGGAATCTCTGCTAAAGAGATCTGCAGTTTGGCCTCTTTTGTTCTAGCGTTACATCGGAAAATATGCAGGACAAGTGAGTATCTATCAAGAACTTTTACTCCCCAGGCTTCCTGTAATTCTTTCTGAAACACAAATATAACACATTGTATGTTTCTAAGAAAAAAATACTGTCACTTTTATTAACAGGGAGGGACAATGCAGTCAAACATAGTTACAATACAATTACTGGAACCGATGTGCAGTATATAGAGTTTATAGCTAATAATGCTAATTTTCAACTCCTTTCCTTTTTTAAATAAATGATAAAACACATGTTTTACATTCACATTTCTTCAAACATGCACTAATTCACACATTCACTCACACAAAAAAAGAGGAAAGGAATAATATTTTAAAATGTTTACAGATTTGGTTTGTCTTTAGCTTTAGCTTTACAACCTTTTTTTTTAGGTCAGATGTTAATGAATTCCATAGCTTACAGCTTTTGACAGAAAAGGCTGTCTGAGCGACGCTTGTCCTGCAGTAAGGTATTATGCATTTGTAATTTGTAGTGCTTTTAGTAACTATTTTGCTGTTCTGTATTTGAATAAATTTAAAGTGGCTCAGGTGCTAAATTATGAATACATTTGAAAATTTATTTGAAAAAATAACATACGTCAATAAAAGCCTTCAAAGCTTAGTAAATTATATTTCTTGAGAAAATGACTGAGTTACAACAGTATTCAAAGTACAGTAGTTTTATAGTAATTATATAGCTATTATATACTTGACACACTATAATAGTTCAAATAGATTTTCTTTTGTGCACAAGTTTTAGAAGCCTTTGAAGTCAACGCTGAATACTCACTTCTGAGGAAGGTAAAAGACGCTCCACGTTCACAAAGACAGCTGTGACCCCAGGAGTAGCTCTGATCTTTTCTTAACAATGTATCAGAGCACAGATCAGATGTAATTTTGTGTCTAAAATATATTCTTTTTTCAAAACTAGTAAGCAATATACCTGTAAGAGTCTGGAAGTTTCCCTTGCCAAAAATTCTTTTATTTTCTGGCGTCTTGGTGGAAAGGATGATCTTGTCAACAACGCTCCATTTGTGTAAAGTGTTCACCAGCCCAACAGCCTCTTCCATCTGAAGTGCCGCTGTTAAAGAAAACAACACTGTATTCTGCAATATGTCACATTTATACACTAACTGAAATCAGTGCAACTAGTAACACTTTTTTATACCTGTGGTCAGATGCTGTTTTCTGCTGCCCCATTTCACATCAGGATGAACAATGAAGATCCGGTGGTCTTCTTTACCAATACCTGTGGGGATCTGCTGCTGGAACAGCTCCTCTATTTCAGCTTCATCAATTTCATCTTCCTCTTTCTCTAGATTGTTATCAGTGCTATGATTTTTGCTCTTGAACATGCGAGCTGCCAAAGACAAAGTCCTTGCTGGCAGAACTGGAACTGCAACCCCAGTCTTTAAACTTTGTTTGGTGCATGGTAAGATGATGGTAGCAACTAATTTTGAAGAACATATTATTGGTTTACATTTAGCAAAGTTCATATACCACCTACCTAAGACATGTTTGCATAGAAACACATGTTTGGCCAAGACTCTTATCTTGTTAAGATTCATCTACTCAGGTTATAGTTACAATATAATCAACGTCCAAAACATTACAGCGATATAAAGCAAAATCAGTACGAAATTTACTTATTTAGCTGTAAAAGTAACTGCATAACGCATAACAGTTTCACCATGCATGTTTTGGTGCGTCTTCCTCTCTTGTGCTTAATACGTGCGATTGCTCAACTGCGCCACTGGTAGGATAGATGCGGTATTACATAAATTAATTCCTAATTTTTTAAATACGCGGTTATTATTTCAACCTCCTGCATTTTAATACATTAGAAATAACACAGGATTAAATGCAAGTGTTAATACTTTGTTGAATAGTTAAACACAATCCATCTACACACACACACACACACACACACACACAAAAAAAGAATTCCGATCGAGGACTTTTATTTTGAAAGTATTTTAGTAGGCGTCCTGGTCCTTACTGTCAAATGTACTGTCTGTTTTGAGCAGTAGCCTGTAATGTCTGGTATCTTCAAGGCAATGTCGAGTGAGTAGATTAGATATATATTATATTTTTTGTATTCACATATATATTGTTATGTCTATGCTTTTTCTGAATTTTAGTTGCTGATTATCTAAACGTTCTTTGCATTGAGAAGTTCACTGTCAAATTTTGAACTGATGAAATGTTTGATTGAACCTATAACAATAGTTTTTTACTATTTACTAATTACTACAGATGTAGTTCACATAAATCATGTTTTGACTGTGTTTTTAGCTTCAATCACCCAACATGTTTTTGTTTTGGGCATCTGCACGTTTGTACTTTTGTCAAAGCAGGTCCAGTAAAAAAAAAAAGAAAAAAGAAAAGAAAGAAAGACCAATGGTTGAAAAAGTTGTGAATCATTGATCCTGGAGCAGCTAATAATCAAACTTGATCTTCTGCCCCCCTAGAGTTTCGTCTAGCTGTGGTGCAGTTACATGTGTCAAAGATTAAGGCTGACAACTTGAGAAGAGCACAAAAACTTGTAAAGGAGGCTGCAGGTCAAGGAGCAAAAGTTGTAGTCTTGCCTGTGAGTATTTCATTGTCTATCTTAGATTATACAGGGCTTCAATCCATACCCTTTTTTCCTGCTGTTGCAACTCAATTTTGTTAAAGGGTTAGTTCACCCAAAATTTCAGTCATTAATTACTCACCCCCATGTCGTTCCAAACTCATAAGATCTTTGTTCATCTTCGGAAAACAAATTAAGATCTTTTAAATCCAAGAGCTCTCTGACCCCTCCATATAAAGCAGTTTAATTAGCACTTTCAAGGTCCAGAAAGGTAGGCGAAGACATTGTTAAAATAGTGCATGAGACTACAGTAGTTCAACCTTAATTTTATAATTTTATTTTATCTATTATTTTATTCATCAATTTCTTCTAGCTTACCATTGGCTGTTCTCATGAGCACCACGAAGCATGTGCACGAGTCATTCTGCCATAGAACTAGGATGCGCTGCATTACACTATGTCAACAGAGTAAGAGTCTGACACAAGCTAGAATAAACTGTTGAATAAAGTCTTCTTTTTTTGCACACCAAAAGTATATACTCGTTACTTTATGTTCTTTGCATATGGTCAATTCTGTTATAAACCACAGATTTCAGATCAAACAGTGCTGATGTGGAAACCAGGAAAAACACTGTGCCATGAACAAAGTTTTAAAAGGCGTTTCAATCCACAAATAATTAACTTTTATCATGGATTTAATGTGGTATGGCTAACTGTAACCATGGTATTGTGGCAGAAATAGTTAAAGGTTTTTTGTTGTTTTGTTTTTTTACATTATTCATCTCAGGGATCATAAAACATTTGAGTGAAATTCAAGCAGTTTTCAAGGACTTTTCTTTAAAGCTCTAAATATTATTCAATTTTAACAATATTTTTAATGTGGTGATTTGTAGAATAAAATTTTAAAGATAGATAGGAAAACTAACTCTGTGGCAAACAAGCACTTTTATTTTTTTTTAAAGACATGAAATTACCAATGTAAGCATTAGATGGTGGCAGAGGAGCAGTTATTGATATATTAGCCATTTCTGCTCCCTAATTTATGGAAAAAAGTAGAAAGTCACAGTCTCATGAAAAACAAACAACTTTTCTTCAAATTCTGACTGAATTAAACAGAAAGCTTAAGCAAGTATAGAGCCCTACTTTTAAAATCACTGAAGCTGTCAGTTCAGTATGATAATATAAGAGAACAATGGTCCATTTAAAAAGAGAAGAGTATTTAAATTTTCCCTATAAAAATTAGGCTTTTGCCTGTTACTGTTGTTAATAAAAGTAGATTTTTTTCAGTTGATTTAAATTCCAGCTCAGTGCTTAAATTTTCAATAAACAATCATGTAATATTAGAAACTGCACTTATTAATGCAAACAATAGTTTTTTTTATGAATAAAATAACTGTTTTTTTTTTTTTTGTGCTAAATTTCCCGCCAGTGCTACCAAATCAGGTGATCTGTAGAACTTGGTGGCACAGATGCCACTGCTCTCAAATGTTAAGTGCATGTGTTTGATTGGTACATTGATGGACATTGTTAAATAAAACAATATGACATTAAATAATCCATGATCCATTTTTTGTAGGAGTGCTTCAACTCCCCTTATGGAACCGGGTTCTTTGCTGAGTATGCTGAGAAGATCCCAGGAGAGTCCACACAGGTGTTGTCAGAGGCAGCCAGGGAGTGTGGGGTCTATTTAGTGGGAGGTGAGACGAGACCGTCAGACACCAACCAGCATATCATTTCTTTGTCTCTTACATGATTTTGTCTGTTGTAGGTTCCATTCCTGAGGATGATGGAGGGAAGTTCTATAACACCTGCTCAGTTTTTGGACCTGATGGAAAGCTGCTTGTCAAACACAGGAAAGTGAGTGACAGTAAAGACATTCATATAATGTTACAAGATCTTTGTTTCAAATGAAACCTGTTCTTCAGAGCTATCTATTCATAAAATAATTTTGAAAAATCTGTCACTGTTTCACAAAAAATATTAAGCAACACAAATGTTTTCCGCATTCAGCAAGAATAAATTACATTTAAAAGAGAAAATATATTAAAACAGAAAACATTTTTTTAAATTGTAGTAATATTAGCAATTTTAGTGTTTTTACTGAATTTTTATTTGAATAAATGCAGTATTGATGAACATAAGAGACTTAAAAACACCTAATACTCAAAAACATAAAAAAAAAAAAAAACGTAACCCGGACACGTTTGAATGTTATTGTATACTGTATATTTCAAAATGATTATTGTGAGTGTTTATGTTAATAATTTGGTTGAAGTGGAACATATATATATAACTAACTAAATTACTTTATGCATTCTCTTTTTTAATTACTTCAGATTCACCTCTTTGACATTGATGTACCTGGGAAAATACGGTTTCAAGAATCTGAAACATTAAGTCCAGGAAGCAGTTTATCCATGTTTGAAACCCGTGAGTGTTATAGAAGTCTTCACCACATTGACTGTGGATGTACTGCTACTATTCTCAGTGGCCAATATTAAAGTTTTTATTTATTTATCAATATCAATGTTGGGTATATCTGCAGGTACTGGATTGTTGTGCTTGCTTATTTCCCCTATTTTTACATTTACACTGTTATATGTAATATTTAGCAAATTTCACTCTGAATATCCATTTTCCATTCTGTACATTATAATGTTCTGAAGCCTAAATTCACTTATAGTCTTTAAAACAATTGATTACAGTTTTTAGTGGTTTATTTTATATTTACCTAGAAATATTGGTAATTTATCAATAATTGCCTTATCAGTATTGGGAAATATAAATATTGGTGCATTCCCAATGTTACCTTTATATTTTTGCTCTCTGGAGATGTAAAGTCACACAGTTTATGTCTTTTTTTGCAGCATTTTGTAAAGTGGGTGTGGGGATATGTTATGACATCAGGTTTGCAGAGCTTGCGCAGATCTATGCCAAGAAAGGTGAGAATTCTTAAAATGGCATATGTGAAATATTTGGATAAAATCATTTATGCTTGATATAATTTCTTCATATCGCTGTCTATGTAGGTTGCCAACTTTTGATATATCCTGGTGCCTTCAATATGACCACTGGACCAGCTCACTGGGAGCTTCTGCAAAGAGGAAGGTCAGTGTCCCAGAGTGCCCCAGAGTCCCAGAGTTACTGAACTATTCAGTTCCCCTGTTGGACAGTTTGTGTCCTTTTCACAGGGCAGTGGATAATCAGGTATATGTGGTCACTGCTTCTCCAGCAAGAGATGAGAACGCCAGCTATGTGGCCTGGGGTCACAGCTCTGTGGTTAACCCTTGGTAGGTGCTTTCTATCTTATTAGGTTATGTATACATTAGTATAGATTATCATGGTTTGGTACCTGTGCCTTCTCTCCTTGCAGGGGGGAGGTAATTACCAAAGCTGGGTCAGAGGAATCTGTTGTATATGCTGACATAGGTGAGTTTCAGTGTTTTATATAAACTGAGAGCTATATAGAGCCAGATGAGCATAATGCAGACAAACTCTTCCTCTTCTGCTTGTAGACCTGCAGTATTTGGCTGATGTACGTCAGCAGATCCCAATCACTACACAGCGACGGAACGATCTTTACAGTGTTAACAGTGTTCAGGAAGGCTGAACACTCGTACAGACGAAGCACTGCGGTGGACATTAAATCTTGATTCATGGCAGACTTAATCAGCACTTGTCAGATGTTAGAGAGAAGCCTTCAACTGTGGAATGTGGGGAAACGCACAACAAAGATAACAATTGTGTACAAGTGTTTCATAATTTCACTCTTGCTGATGCTCTTACAGTGAAAAATTATTTTTGGAATAAATAAAAGAGGTCTTTCATTCCTTCTTTAACATCTTAATATAGTGGTTAATCTTTGGACTGTTATTCCTGGACAGGTAAAGTGGTGCATTAGAAAAAATATTAAGCATCATATTATTAAGTTCCTTATTTTCAAATCAAAGTAATTTCCTTTTATATGGCCATTGTATTAAAGTCAAAAGAACGTATTAAAATGGTTTAAATGGTATACTTTTACATAAGTTGCATCTTATTTTATTTTTTTTACTTATTAGTGGAGTAAATTGAATTGTTACCAGGCTAATTTACTTTCTGTGTAAGATTATAGTTAACGACTGCATAATGAAACAAATAATTAATTAAAAATATTGCTCCAGGATTGTAAAGAAACAATTCAGGAATATATATATATATATATATATATATATATATATATATATATATATATATATATATATATATATATATATATATATATATATATATATATATATATATAAATCCATAAAAAAATTAACTTGGTGTCTAAAAGATGGAAGGTGAGTTTTGTTGTTGTTTAAATCACATCTCTGGTTTACTCACAAAGATGTTTTTTCTGGCTCAGTGGCTGGTTATGTGCAATGTTGTATGGGTTGGCATGGTAACTGTGCTCTCTTTTCATGCAGGGGTGAGGTTGACAAAAGCAGGGTCAGAGGAGGCTTTTGTATAATTGCTGACATAGGTGAGTTTGATAACTGTTGCATTTAGATAATTTAAAGTAAGGGCTTTAGGTATTCACAAGAAAAAGCTATTCAGTTCCCAATATAACATGCATCTGCCTTGATTTAATGTTCCATTCACTTATTGGACATACAAATGAACTACAGACAATGGCAGAAGACATCAATGTTCATGTAACTTCAAACAAGATAACCACAATAACCTCACTTTAATATTTATTCAGCGTGTTAAAATTGTTTATAAAGCTAAAATGCCTAGGAATTACCTTTACTCATGTTCTGCCAGGGTAACTAAAAGAGTTAATGTGGGTTACAACAGAGAGAGAGAAAAAAAATGTTTTCTATCAAATGTTTAATGAATGGACAGGAACAACAAAATATTACAAAGCATTTCATTTACAAAGCAACATAAGGTTGTTATATTTCTGTTATCAACAATTGATTTTATGTACAATACAGTCTCCCTGCGGCCTTACATTTACACTAAAAAAATAAAAATATTACGCAGTGATTAAAGGCAAGTAGTGTTTATATATGAAATTGTCCTGCCACTTTCAGTGCTGCTAAACATATTTGAATTTTCTTTAGTCACAACAGCACCCCTTATCTGATAACAGTGAGAATGACATGACAGTGGAACATATGACTAATACTGTAACTCATCTGCAGTTATGAAACTAATTTTGAGCTCTTTCCCATCAACATTACATGTTGTTGATATTTGGCATGTTCTAAAAATATGTTTCTTCCAAATATCTTAAAATGCTGTCGCAAGAATGTATGTGTATCATGTCTTGATACTCAGTAATCTGCAGACTGAATACAGATCAATTCATATTCTTAGCTTGGCAAGTTTGATTATATTGTTCTCAGTTGCAGGTCTTTTGTTTAGCAGATAGTATGGGAAACGAAGAGGATATTCAATGAAAGAAAAGTATAAACCAATGGCCTTGAATGAAGTCAATGCCATGATCTCAAGCCGATTCATCCCCTGATTCAGATGATGAAATGAAACTGTGATCATTTCCAGTCAATCACATTTCGAATAAGCATTGTGGAAGCTAGAGGTATCAACCCATAATGTTTTTTCCAAACCATGTTACACATCTGTCTCTGGAAGGGAAGCCCATTGCTCCAAATCGAGCACAATCATGCCAGAGCCCTCGCAAGATGAATCATCTGCAACGCAAAGAAATGATCTTAATATAACAAATCCCCACAGTTAGACCATCAAATAAAAAGGTATTGGTACCTCTACATCTGTGTCGCTTTCTTTCTTCATCTCTGTCCAATTTCTTTTGAAATCGCAAGGATGCAGCCACCAGCAAGAATACAATCACACACAGAGCTGTGGTGAATGCCCACATGTGCTCTGACAGCCGTACCACCGATGAACTTGATCGAACACCACCTGACCACACAAAACTCATTATTTTGAATCAGTTCTGACTACCGTATTGTTCTCATTACAGGACATTCACTTATTTTATTTTATCTGGTGTGTATGGAAAAAAGTCCACCACATCAAATGACATGGTACTTACAGCTCGTTGTTTTTAAAGTTTCGTTCAGCAGGTTGTTTTCTACGACACAGGTTACAGCAGTGTCAGCCGATATGTTGATTGATAGGACACTTGTGATGTTGTAGAGTTCAGTCTGTGGTAGAGTATTTATATATGTTGTGACTAATGTTTCTGGAGGATGCTGTGTGTGGTTGACCAGCCAGTAGATGGATGGAGCAGGAAATCCTCCACTAGAGTTGCAAACAAATCTGGATTCGCCACCATCCATGCCATTCACTCTCAATAAAGTAGGTTGGCTGAAATGACCTGTAGATAAATAGGCTGAATGCTTTAAACCAAAATACGTATCGGAATAGAAAGTCAAAGTAGCAATAGTTTGGTTGCAGTAAATATTTTATCCATACCTGCTACGGTGAGACAGACAGTGCAAAGAGAGACCTTTTTTCACCATGCATCTTAAGAATAAAACTAATTATGTGCATCTGATGATATCATGTAACTCCATGGTGAAATCTCCAGTTTTTGGGGCTAAAGATGACACTGTAGTCTGGATACTGAGGGATACATTTTGATTGCCCACTTGTCCCTCTGTCCAGACTGCAGTGTGTATTATTTCCATTCCTCTTCTCCATTTAGATGAAATGTGGAAGGAGGTCAAATGTTTCACACCATTATAAACACAGGGAAGAAGGGTACGCTCCCCAATCCCTCCCACTATGCATTCATCAGCTAGATAGTAGATATGGGTAAAAATGTCATTCTTGACCAGATTTTGAATTAAGGTAGAATCGAGAGTGAACTGAGCTGGAAGTATTCAAACGCACCTACAGGACTTACCTTGTACTGAGGCAACACTTGTGAGGCTAAACAGCAAAGCACCAAGCCAGGTCTCTGTCATCGCTTAAAGATAGTCATGTGATTTTTGTCAAAATCCCACCTCAGAGAGACTGGTACAGTGAACTGCTATTAAACTGCTATAATACTGCCGTCGTGTCAAGTTGTTAGAATAGATTATACTTTTGGGCTGTGCCCAAAACCAGCATGACATGCCAAACCGCCTGCATAACCTACCTTTCAAGTTTTCTTTGGCTATAGCGAGAGTCAAATGAATGGCATTTCCTGGTGATATTTTAGAGGAAATGCGCTCTCCTTAAGTAAGTAAGCAAATAAATAAATCAAACAATCTCAAAGTCCAAATGATTTGTTATTGCAGTTTCACAGATCTAGCTAGATTTTCAAGATTCAAATAGTCTTGGACAGACAGACAGATAGATAGATAGATAGATAGATAGATAGATAGATAGATAGATAGATAGATAGATAGATAGATAGATAGATAGATAGATAGATAGATAGATAGATAGATAGATAGATAGATAGATAGATAGATAGATAGATAGATAGATAGATAGATAAACTTGGATTTTATGATTGGCAAAGAACTCAGTGTACATCTTGTTTTAGTGTTATGTGTTGCATCATCAGATCACTATCATTACGCTGAACCCTATCGCTGGTCACGTGACCCCACACGCCCCTGCGTAATCGCCAATCCACGTCATGTCCTACACTAGACATATAGTGATTGGCGTAGAACGGTTTTGTTGCTACAGCCCTCCTTTTACTGTAAACCATTTACAGTAACTAAGAGAGAGCTGTTCACTCTTCAGTGATCTCAGGGACCAAGTATCTCATCGTCAGCCATATCCGGTGTGCGCATGGCTTCCCACATGCAGAACGACAGCAGTTTTGCCGGCTTCCAGCCGCTCTTTAAATCGTTCGCCACAGATGCGATACACGTTGGTTCAGAGCCGGAGCAGTGGAACTCTTTGGCCGTAGTGCCTCCCATTTCATTGTCTACCACCTTTAAACAGCACGGTCCGGGAAAACATGCGGTAAGTTATAAGGGTTTGCCATTGAGAATATATTAAGTGCTATTTCGTATTAGTCCGCTATTTTATTATGTAGATTTTAGATCAAAATGTAGATTTGAATGTGTTGTTATGGACGCAATCCATGCGTGTATTGATCGACTGACATTAGAGCACGCGACTGTTGTTGTGGTACTGGGCATTTGCCATTTAAATGGGTTTAATGTCAAATGTACAATGGCATGACTTTTAGTATTTTAGTATATATAATATATATATTTAGTGATGTATTTCTAAATATTAACTAATATACCAACTATAACGGGTTTTGATCGTTAAATCTCACAGTGAATAAGCACAAATAAGCTTCTCGTATCATGCTGAAAAACCTGTCTAAACCGGCTTACTGGTTTTATATGGTCTCTAGGCTGGTTTAGGGCTTGTCTTTTCAGCTCGCCTTACTTTGTTGGAAAATCCTAACAAACTACAAGCCAGCCTATTCATGTTGAGTTAACACTTGATGAATTAACGAAATTAACTTGACAACAACATCACAGCTTTTCATTGTTTTGCTATTTGCCCTGCTTAAAAACTTGGCTGATTTAAACTGGTCTCCCAGCACCAAACTCCTTTAGAACTAGTCAACAGATTATATTTAGTATAAGTTTTCTGGGCGGTTACAGCTTACATCAGCAAAGATGCTGCAAGATGACTGAATATTTACTCCACCATATGAGTCATGAGAACAGGTTGCTAAATGCATGTGCTGCCTTGTGAGCTGTTTCTCTTCACAAAGGAGTTAAACCACAATGTCACAGTGCCAACTGCATTTATGACATCTGTAACTTTTCTATGAATTTCTTTTCTGCTCACCCAGAGATTTGCACTTTATTTGCGCAATTCATACCACTTGTGTATGTGTAGTATTTTGAATTAAACACTTTTTTCCTCTGATGTTTTTATCTGCCAGGGTTTTGAGTACAGCAGGAGTGGAAATCCCACAAGAAACTGTCTTGAGAAAGCCGTTGCTGCTTTGGATGGTGCACAATACTGTGAGTGCATCACCAACACAAAACAATTTATATTTTAAATGACAATGCCATAAACCTAAAGCTCTGTCTGACTTTCCTAATAGGTTTTGCTCTTGCCTCTGGATTGGCTGCAACTCTGACCATTACGCATCTTTTTAAGGCCGGAGATGGAATTTTGTGCATGAATGATGTTTATGGAGGTGAGTTACTGCTCCTAATAATGAATAATACAAATTAACTATTGCACTTGATATAAAAAGTACACAGAGTACACAGCTGAGAGAGATACTGAGCCGGTCATGTTTTCCCTACCAGGAACTAACCGATATTTCAGGAAAATAGCTGCAGAAGTTGGCCTTGATGTCTCTTTTGCTGACCTCACAAAGCTAGAGGAGCTAAAAGCAGCTCTAAAACCAAACACAAAGGTACACCTGGCAGAGAAAGCAGGTTTAAACAATGCGATAAGGTTTTGAATTATTTCTTTTGTGTTTTAGCTGAAAATAGCTCTACATTTGACAAAATGACTGTGAGAGAGTGGGTGGATAGGGAAATATTTGCTCACACAATGAAACCTGACAGCATGTGTATTAATTAGCTCTGGGAAGTACAACTCTAACTAAAATGGGGTAATAAATATTCCTGTTTCTACAGATGGTATGGATCGAAACACCTACAAACCCTACTATGAAGGTTGTGGACATTCAGGGCTGTTCAGATATTGTCCATGAGCACAACAAGGACACAATTGTTGTTGTGGACAACACTTTCATGTCAGCCTACTTCCAGGTACACACATTTGTTTTCTTAGCTAATAGTCTTTTAATGACTTAGAATAGATAACTAAGGACATGGAAGACATCAGTTAACTATGTAAAAAAGTAAGTTTATTAAGTTTTCAGTGCAAGAGTAGAATTTCCTTATACAGAACTAGTTATTCATTGACATATTTCACAATTTTTCTCATTGCTGGAACAGCGTCCTCTTGCACTTGGAGCAGACATCTGCATGTACTCTGCAACAAAATACATGAATGGTAAAAACTAATGAAAAATGAGTTATAAACATTTGATATAATTGAAAACATAGTTGATTAAAGTTAAAATGATATGTATAATTCCAGGACACAGCGATGTTGTCATGGGGTTGATTTCTCTCAACCGTGAGGACCTCAATGAGCGGCTGAAGTTTTTGCAAAACGGTGAGCCTTTACTTAATATAAACCGAAACTGTCTTGTTGGATGGTTGTGGTTTGCTATGGCTGTGATCTCATGTGAGTGACAGGCTGTCCCTCTCTCACGCCGAGAAACACATCATCAGAAAAGAGCAGAGATGTCGCTGCAAGAGGGAGGGGAAGTCATTTCGTTTGAAAGATTATGATAGAATACAAGGATACATTCATTAAAACAACACAAATAAATCATTTAAAATAAATACCGCAAATAAGAAAATGTAATGCACTTCAAATTTGATTGTATGTAGATCTTATAACATCCTTATTTTCTGGTAGCAGCTCTTCTCTTCATGGCATGACTTTGTGACTCGAGATCAAAAGGGCTGTAGCCTTTTAGTGTGTCATTTTATAGCATGTTATTTAATAAGAGAAGTTTATTACCATTTGAAATAAAGTCAGATTATTGGTGCATACTCATTTGGTACAATATTTTATTTTTATTTGGACAGATGCATCTTCGAAGCTATGAATAATGATTTCATTGTTTTTAGATTTTAATGCTGGTTTTAAATAAGTACCGGTAATCTTAACAAAAAAATGTGCATCATTTTGTTTATGAAGTGTTAAACCTGATAGCTGTTGTACTATCAGCTTTTATTTTTTTAATGAGGCAATCGCAAGGCCAAAGTTTCGTAGACCAGTGAGCTTATCAGCAAAGAGTGTTAAACGTTCCGTTATAATGTAACATGCAGTGTACCGTATGTTGTGTTTTACCAATGCAGAGAGGCACTGGGGGTAAACTTCAAAATATAACTCTGGTTCAAGGAATTCTCGAAAGAATGAAGTTATTTTATCAACCCTATTGGGAGTCTTTTGTAAGGGATAAGAAACATTTTTTCATTCTCTTGAAAAGAAAGTTACTTTTCCTCGGGTGAAGGTAATATCCCGTTTTAATATCTGCTGGTGATATTTCCCATTTGTTATTACTTGTAGTCTCATTGCTAAGCAGTTATGTAAAATGTAAATGTTATTGCTGTATCGCTGAAAATGAGCTTGAGTCATTTGCATAGCAGAAGTTTATATTCATCTCTCTTCCTTTATCTTTAATTCAGCACTTGGGGCCGTTCCCTCTCCATTTGACTGCTATATGTGCAACCGAGGTCTGAAGACACTGCACCTGAGAATGAAGCAGCACTTTAAGAACGCACTGGCAGCGGCACAGTTTCTAGAGGCTGACCCAAGAGTGGACAGAGTCATCTTCCCAGGTGTCTGTGATGTTTTTGTTACATTACATAGAAATGTAATTTGACATATGTTGGTGATTACTCAAAAACCATTTGAAAATAAGATTTTAAATGAATGCAATGGTAAATGTTTGGTTGAGTCAATATTAATAATGCATGAGTGTGATGTAGTGAATTTACGTACACTACCCCAAAAGTTTAGGGGTGATGTTTTAATGTATTTGAAAGAAGTCTCTTATGATCAAAAATATTTTTATGAAAAAAGCCCTTACTAACTCTAACTCTACAAAATAACGTAAAAATAGTCAAATTAAACATTATGATTTAAAATAATTGTTTTCTATTTTAATATATTTTAAAATGCAATTTATTTCT
This sequence comes from Pseudorasbora parva, assembly GCF_024679245.1. NCBI lineage: Eukaryota > Metazoa > Chordata > Actinopteri > Cypriniformes > Gobionidae > Pseudorasbora > Pseudorasbora parva. The sequence goes on along the minus strand of NC_090183.1, from coordinate 33,898,926 downwards.
GTGATTTCAGCAGCCATTACTCCAATCTTCAGTGTCACATGATTCTTCAGAAGTCAATCGAATATGCTGATTTAGTGCTCAAGAAACATTTTCTATCATGGTTGAAAACTGTTGTTTAATATTTTTGTCGAAACTGTGATGCCCTTTTTCAAGATTCTTTGATAAATAGAAAGTTTAAAAGAACAGCATTTATTTGATATAAAACATTTGTAAGAATATAAAACTCTTTTAGATCACTTTTGATCAGTTTATTGTGTCCTATATTACTGAATACAATTATTGTTTTATTATTATTTGTTTTACTGATCTCAAACTTTTGATTAGCAGTATAGTGACCTCATTAGTATTATGCCACCTGTGGGCAACCTTGAACTTTATTTAAATGTAACTGACATTGAAAGTTTCTAGTCAGACATGATTAACTCTCAATCATTTTTATTTCAGGTCTTCCATCTCACCCTCAGCATGAGCTGACTAAGCGACAGTGCACAGGCTGTCCTGGGATGATCACTTTCTACATCAAAGGGAAACTGGAGCACGCCTCAACTTTCCTCAGCAATCTGAAGGTGCTTTGAAGCTTCCTATTGTTTGAAAATCTTTTCCGTCCTACATTTGTAAAGAATCTATGTTGTATTTTGCATTTCAGTTGTTTGCACTTGCTGAAAGTCTTGGGGGTTATGAGAGTCTAGCAGAGCACCCGTAAGTACTGAGCACATTACTATCCAAATCCACTGACTGTTCTGAGGGATTTGATTTGAAGAATATTCACATTCTTTCGTTTTTTTTTTTTAAACAAATATGCCAAATATGCCTGGTATAATAAGTTTGGATGTATGTGTGGGCTTTTTATGGCCACATGGGGGTGCAAACACTTTGTTGTATTAAACCAGGGCTGTCCAATCCTTTTCCTGGAGGGCCACTGTCCTGCAGAGTTAGCTTCAACCTCAATTAAACACACCTGAAAGAGTTACTCAAGGGGTGCTTCTCAATATCCCTCCTCGCTCCTCTGTCCTCCATCCCATGACCCGCAAACTGATCGAGCTCAGCCATTTTGTAAGACATCTCAACTCTAATTGCACACGAGGATCGAGGTCTGAGGAGGCTTTCTGAGGAGTCATGAGCAAGGATACACAGGTGTATCCTTTATGGAAGTGTTTTATCGACTGAATGTGACGCACATATAAATTCTGCTCCCCTTCAAATCTTGCTACAATTTATGAATTATTATGATTATAAATAGGAGAGTTGAAGAATTATATCAAAGCACAAGAAATTAAGCACTGTAATACTATACCATAAAATAAAATCAGTTAATTACCCGGAATTATTCATTGTTAATAATAACTGATAATATAAAAAATACAGTCAAATGTGTTTTGTGGAGGTTGAAACTATTACAATATGAATAATGTTCAAGAATCCTGACGTGCAGGCCAAATCCAGCGGTGTAGAGTCATCATTAATTGACGACACTTTGAAGTGACACTAAAGGAAGTGAGATATCATTTCACTTGATTCAATTCCTCCGTCCTCGCGTCTTTTTTCTTGCGTCCTTCCCTTGCATCCTGAAGGGGTGGAGCTAAGACACGAGAAAGTGATAAAAGGAAATAAGGATGCACAAATAAGAATTGAAAAGCACCACAGGTTATGTGATTAACCTGGGAAAGTTTACTCGAATTGACAAAATATCTTTGTATAATGTTATGTTTTTTTATGATTATGAAACATGTATTCGATAACTTCACTATATTACTTTGTACTGTCACCAAATTAAGTTCACACATGCTGTCCTGATAGTTATACTACAACTCATATTTCGTAATTGTGTTTTTGAATAATTTTTATGATTTTACAAAAAATACATATATTTAAAAAAAAAATGAAATAACTTCACTGTAACACATTGACTTGGTGTCACCAAATTCGGTTCGCACATCACTGCAAAAACACATTTTTAAAGAATCTATGCAGCCTGATACTGCTGAGTTTCGTACACCGGGTTGACTGAACTTACTCCAGATTGCGGTTTTGGAACCGTCATACCTTGAGGCTAATCAACTGAGAGTTTGGGAGTATATGTACCTGTAAATTAGCCTTGCTTTCTGGAATACCCCCTGAGCAGTTTGCATCATTGTAGAACATTATTCAGCAGGACATAATGGGACATATCTTTAGGCTAGTGTCATCAACCTTCAATATAAAAAACTAAGTTAAGGTTAACCACCTGCTTTTGAAACATCATTGTGTGATGGATTATTGATACTTGGGGTTCACAAGTCCTACTGTTAAATCTTTCTTGATATCGCACCTGCACCAATGTTACCATGATTTATTCCGGAAAAAAATATTACAATTAATCAAAAACACGTTTTGAGGACATTTTATATTTCCAATGGTGCACTTTTCTTTTCCAGAGCGATTATGACTCATGCTTCAGTGCCTGAGAATGAGAGGAAAGAGCTGGGAATCAGTGATACACTCATTCGTCTGTCGGTGGGCCTGGAGGATGAGGAAGATATTATTGCAGACCTAGACCAAGCCCTCGCTGCTGCAGTGAGTGTTTCACAACACATTGTGCACCTACATATTTCTGTTTATTTATATATATATATATATATATATATATATATATATATATATATATATATATATATATATATATATATATACATATATATACATTTATTTTTTTTAATCACACAATTATTATTTTGTCCCTATCCCTATATTTGATTAACTCAATGTCATGCAACCCATTTCTTTTTTCTACTAAAACAGCATCCAAAAAAGTAAGAGGCTGTTCAAGATCAATCAGGAACAGCAGTGATGCCACATGTGGACGAGACAAGGACACTTTTTTGTGGCACATTTATAAATTACTTGGTATATAACTGATAATTTAACTGTGTTTGTCAGGGAACAAATAACCTCAAGAAACTCATCTTTTCATTCAAAGAACAGGAGATTTGCTGCTTTTGTGTTTCTACTTTTTGTAAACATACTTTGAGGTAGTGGGCTAAACACAACAGGCTCCACTATTTTTAATACAGGAAAGTGCCAGGACTGCAAGGGAAATCTGATATATATGATGCAAATGAAGATTTCTATCTTTATTCATATAGACTGTTCAAATGAGTTATTCAAGTTAATCAAAAAGTACAAAAAAGAGACCCTTGGAATTCCTAATCCACAAGCAAATAATAAATATACATTTTTTGCATCAGAGATGAAAATCCACCTTATAATATTTCAAAGCCCTCTTCATAGATCAGTTTTGTATTTTAAATGATGTTTATTAAACAAAGTTCGGGAGGAAGCACTTTCAGATAATTGACACACTCAGCTAATCAACAACAAGAGGTATATATGTATGAAGCAGTTTTACCTGCGTTCATTGACAGTTGTCAGCATCCCTCCACTGCCACTTTTACACACTTTTAGTTCTAATTACTTAAATACACAGGGGGTACTCTGGGTTCGGGCCAAATTTCGAGCTTGAAGCGCTCCCCCCGGACAGCACGTCAGATCAAATTTAAATCTGCTCCATAAATTATATGTAAGTGTGAACTGGTGAAATACTAGATACTGGTTCGTTTTCAAATCTAAAGGGATCACATCTGATCATTGTCTGTGCTGCCTGACCTATTAAAAGCCATTTGTAGTCTCTTCCTTTCTGTTTGTCTTGTTCCTGAACGTCTTTGATGGTTGTACACCATAAGCAATCACTTTGAAGTCATCAAGCACCACACATGTAATTGGAAGATAAATAAAAGACATCCAATGAGCCAATCTAACAACACCATTAATAATGCTACAAGGACAGCTTGAACTGAGAAGTAATTATGTCTACAGTATTTATCATGTTTAAATGTATTTCTTCAGCAGGCATGATGTGATAATCACTTCACTTTTCCTGACAAAGCTAAATCACTCTCTTAATTTAAAGTGTAACTTTTTTGTGGGTATGCTGAAAAAAACCTGACAAATTACAAATATATTATGTGAAAAATAGTTAATCAAGATGACAAATGGTAATTGTCAGTCAATTTTACTTTTTATATGCACAGTTTTACTTCTAAATGAGATTCAGTGGGAGTCAGTTAAGGCATAAAACTGTCAGAAAGCATATCAATGCCTTTTTATTTGTCACTGTATTTTAATGCCTTTATTCTGCAAAATGCACACACAGAAAGCACAACATCATACCTGGTATTCTGCAACAAAGGTACTTTGAGCCACATATTACTGTCCATATATCTCAAGTATAGGAACCACTAAGAGTGCAGACGTGTACATGTTACAGGCTAGTAATATAATTAATTGTAAGAGCAACTCTTGTGTGAACTAAAGTTATTTTCCTTAAAGATTCATGTTTCTTCTCTCCAGGCTCCTCTGCGTTCACATATCTAAAAGAAATTATATTGATTGATTTGCTTAACCATCTATTTTGCAACTACTAACTACTTCCTAATATTTATTCTGACCTGCGATAAAAGTAGCCTACTTACTTCCTTTTCAGCCCACAGTGTTAATATATGTAATTTCAGAACTATGGCAAACTGTTCAAATAAACAACGTCGTACGTTAATCTAAATTAGGAGAGGGCCACTGTCCTGCAGAGTTTAGATCCAGCCCCAATTATATATGCCTGAACCAGTTAAGCAAGGTCTTATAGGCATACTGTAAACTTCCAGGCAGGTATGTTGTGGCAAGCTGGAGCTAAACTGCAGGACAGTGGCCCTCCAGGACCAGGACCGAGTTTGGACACCTCTGATCTAAATGGACCAGACCAGTGTTAGCAGCCACTGTTAGGCACTATAACAATCAGTAGTGTTCATAAGTTTATCATAAGGATCATACATGTTTTAATCTAGTTTTTATCTACTGCCCCAAACTACATATTGACCACAAGACCAAATAATAACTGCTATTAGACAAATTAATCAGTTCAAAAGTTTACATAAGATTTATCCTTAATGTGTTGTTGGATGGTCATCAACTGTTTTTGTAGTTCTACATGTTTTTTTTCTTATATAAAATACTTTCTTTTTCACAGTATTGAAAATAAGAAAAGATGTGTTGCTATTTCTTTTGTCAGAACTATAGGCTATACAACATGTTATTTGGTTTTCATATAGCTTATGCTGTATCATGCCACACACATTATATAAGCAATACCTGTATAAAAAGTGGAAACTGCATTTCAGTTCTAACCATCACATAGCTGAAAGCTTAAAAGCTTACCTTTGAGCAATTTGATTAAATAAAGGCTTTAACTATGAGTCATGCTATTACAGGACAGACTAAATATTCCGATAATGAACAGCCATTTCATCCCCAGAGATTTATTCTGCTGTTTTATTATTTTGATTTAATGTTTCTTTACTTTTTCTCTACTTTTAACTTAAATTTGGAATTTGCAGGCACAAAATAATGAAAAGTGACTGGTCAGTATTACACATTATAAAATGTATAATTAATGGATGATGACACATTCGCTAGAGTGTCTTTGTGAAGACGTGCCAGTTCATATGCGGCTCTGGCCATGTCGGGTCATTCTAATCAAGTGGAAAATTACTTTGTAAGAAAGCAGTTTTGATTTAAATGGTCAATGATTGTATGGCTATGGACAAAATGTATGATTTATGAATGTTTGTTGTTGCTTATTTACACAACATGAGTATTTTTTCTCTTTCCCTTTTTCTCATTACACTGTCCAGCTTTGTTCATTCTAATCACCTCTTAAAGATGCTGTTTTTAGTTTGGACTTTGCCCAAATCCATTGGTAATATAATATGTCTACATCTTGTATACGTTAATGATAATCTTTTCTACTTCTATTAACTTCTAGCTCTCAAATCATTATAGTTTTCAAGAGCATGTCTGCCAAATCATTGGCCAAAGTGCAGGCCATCTCAATTTGGAATGAGCTTTGACCTCCGTCTGGTGAGAGCCGCCTCTCTTTGAAAGCCCTCTCCTGCTGAGATGTAATTGCAAACCCACTCTCATTATCTTAACACTCAGTTATCTGAGGATGTCTGTCACAAACTCATGGTGTTTCATGAATAGGACAATTTATTAATTAAATGACAATTCAAGCTCCAGCCTTCTTGAAGTATCAGGCCTTTATACATATATTACGTATATTTTAATAGGCTGTCAAAAGTTTAGAATAATTAAGTTTCTGAAAGTCTCAAAACCGATTTCTTTATGTACATAATTATGCAATAAATATAAAGCATAAATATACTCTTGGAGATCTTGTAAACCATTAAAAAACTATAGCTTTTTATTTAATGTCAAGTAGATATTTAAAAAACGTCTTTAAATTGTTGATGATTTTGAATGTTAAACTGATATCTTAAAGACGTACACTGCCAGTCAAAATCATTAAGCTCACCAAGGTTGCAATTAATTAAAATATATAATATATTCATTATAAAATATATGCAAATAGAAAAAAGTTCATTGTAAAAATATTTCACAATAATGGTGTTTTTGCTATATATATACCTTTGGTTACCTCCTGCATGGTACCGCAACGATCCCATTCATCTGGTTTTCAGCTGCGCCTGTCGCACCTCAACAACGTCGTCTGGACACTGCCGGGAATATTGGGAATATGTAGCAACAGAAATGTAAAACATCGAGTGGATCACAGTGTACTGTGGAGCTTACAGAGACTTCCACCATCAGCTCTGTCTTCTGCCACTATGGATTTATTCAACACACAATCCCTCACCAGTGAATCCCTGCTCATCCATGACCATATTTTGGATAAAGGACTGGATTTCATGTGTCTAGTGGAAACTTGGCACAAAACGAGATCACTCAGTGCTCAATGAAGCCTGCCCCCAGGGCTATGGCTACATGGAAAGAGCCTATTGCTCCAGACGTGAGGGTGGTTTGGCTGTCATTCTTCGGGATGAACTGAAACTTTCTCTCCTGCCACTGCCTGATCTTACCTCAATGGAATGTTTAGCCTCCAAATGTAAACCCTCATGACAGTTCTTCTCATATACCGTCCCCCCAAACCAAACATTTCTCTGAAATTCATGATCTTCTCACATCACTCTGTTCCATGTCAACCAGACTTGTTATTCTTGGTGATTTTAATATCCATATTGACAAACCCTCCTGTTATTTTGCAACAACATGTGAAGGGTCCTATGCACATCAAGAGCCACACCTTAGATTTGGTCATCACTGACGCGGCTCCCATACGCAGACTGGAGGTAAACGATCTGGGTGTGTCTGGCCACAAGTTGGTCTCTATGGCCATTACATTTTCGGCGCCTATTATCAGACCCAAGCACCAAAAATCTTTCCGGAGCTGGAAACAAATTGACACAACACCATCACTGTAGACCTTCAACAAAACATCAACTGCCCAGTATCTGCAACAGTGGACGGACTGGTGGATCACTATAATACAGATCTGAGCAGTGTTTTTGACCTCCATGCTCCAATCAGGACACGGGTAGGCATCTTTGAATGCTCTGCTCCCTGGTTCAGACAAACTGAGGGCCGAATCCTGGAACACCGCTGTAAACAGTCTGGTCAAACTGTTCACAAGCTTGCCTTCCGTGACCATCAAAAAGCTTATCTTATGTTCTTGAAGGGTCCACGCTCTCAGTTCTATTCCAACCTCATCAATAAAAATACTGGAAACACTAAGCAGCTTTTTTCCACAGTAAACAATCTCCTGAAGCCGAAGTCATCTTCATCCATTAAAACCACAGTGGAGCTATGCAACAGCTTCATTGACTTTTTTTAGATCTAAAGTCAATAACATTCGCTCTTTATTATCTGCCTCTTCCTCCCTGTCTCCCCTATCATCCAACCAGTCGCCCAGGAGATTGCCATCCCTTCCACACTTTACTGAGGTCCAGCAGAGCCACGCTGAAGAAACCATTAAAAAAAATGAAGCTGTCCACCTGCACCTTGGATCCTATCCCGACTGTTGTGCTCAAGTCGTTCATTCCCATTGTCAGCCCAATAATCACCCAGTTTGTTAATCTTTCTCACGTCCCTCTTGCCGTTAAAGCTGCTGTCATCCGTCCTACGAAACCAACCCTAGACCCTGAGTTCCTTGCTAATTAAAGGCCGATCTCCAACCTCATCTTCCTGTCAAAGGTTCTACAGAAGGAAGCCGCCTTTCAGCACCAAAACCATCTAAAAAACAACAACTTATTTGAGATATTTCAATCAGGTTTTCGCTCAGCCCACAGCACAGAAACAGCTTTGCTTAGGGTGACAAATGACCTTCTTATGACAGCTGATTCAGGATCACCATCACTGCTCATTCTCCTTGACCTATCAGCGGCATTCGATGGAGTGGACCATACCATCCTCCTGTACCGCCTTCATAATACAGTTGGACTATTGGGATCCATTGAAATCCTCCCCTGCACCCTCAGATCACCAGGTCACCTGCTTCTTCAAGTTCCCACCACCAGGCTTCATACCATATGAGACTGAGCTTTCTGCTCGGCTTTGGAACCACCTTCCCAGTGAGCTGAGAGCAGTACCGACCCTGGACCAGTTTAAAGCTAAACTGAAGACTTTTTGGTTCAGAAAGGATTGTATGTGTTGATTGTTTGTATTATTCTATATTTTTACTTTTTATTCATTTTTGTTTATTTTTCCCTTTTTCATTTGTTGCACTTTGAGATTCTTCATAATAAAAAGTACGTTATAAATAAAATCTATTATTATTATTATTATTATTATTATTATTATTATTATTATTATTATTATCATTATTATTGTTGTTGTTATTATTGTGAAATATTTTTACAATTTAAAATAACTTTTTTTCTATTTGAATATATTTCAGAAAAAACTTTCTATTTCAGATGCTCTTTTGAACGTTTTATTCAAGGAAAAAAAACAGATTTGTTACACAACTGTTTTTAACATTGATAATAATAATAATACATATTTCTTGAGCAGCAAACTGGCATTTTCGAATTATTTCTGAAGGATCATGTGACTCAAAAGACTGGAGTAGGCTAATGATGCTGAAAATGTAGCTTTGAATCACAGAAATAAATTAGGCTAAAATATATTCAAATAGAAAAAAGTTAATTTAAATTGTAAAAATATTTCACAATAATACTGTTTTTGCGGTATTTTTTGATCAAATGTTTTAGTAAATCAAAACAATATTATATAACACTAACATAACCACAGGGAATAACGTGACCCGCACACGCCCCTGCATAATCGCCAATCCAGTCCCTCGACCCTCACACGCGCCGCGCGTATAAAGGTTTTGTTGAGGAAACACTCTCATTACGTTAACCTAAACTATTTGCACCAAGAGAGCTCTGTTCTGTTCACTCTTCTGTGATCTCAGGGACCCAGTATCTCATCGTCAGCCATACCCGGTGTGCGCATGGCTTCCCACATGCAGAACGACAGCAGTTTTGCCGGTTTCCAGCCGCTCTTTAAATCGTTCGCCACAGATGCGATACACGTTGGTTCAGAGCCGGGGCAGTGGAACTCTATGGCCGTAGTGCCTCCCATTTCACTGTCTACCACCTTTAAACAGCACGGTCCGGGAAAACACGCGGTAAACTGTGTGGGGTTGACATTGACATTATATTAGCCTAGTATTGTTTGGCATTAGTTTTAGCATTATTTGAGTTTATTGAGATTGTGCGCTGTGAACGCACTGTTCGACCGGTAACGTTACTGTTTACTGCTGTGATGTGAAAACAAGTTTTAACTGAAAGCAACCGTTGAATTACTTGTATGAATTTATATTAACATATGCTAATAAAGGTAACTACATAAGTAGCGTATCTCACAGGTTTTGATTTTTAAAGTTGTTAAATATATAATTTATCTGCAGATAAATGTGTCTCATGTGTCTCAACACATATCCTGCTGTTTACTAGTTTTAGATGGGCTGGTTTAGAGGGGCTTTGGACAGTTTCAGCTAGACACGAAGACTTACAAACATTAGGCTGGCTGAAGGGATAGTTCACCCCAAAATTTAAATTATCACTTAGTCATGATCAAGTTATTCCAAACCTGTATACATTTATTTGTTCTGCTGAACACAATGGAAGATATTTGGAAGATTTTTTGTAACCAAGCAGATCTTGACAACCATTGACAAGTTTTTTTATTCTCTCTCCCCATATGGTATCTTCTGATTTGTTAAGCAGAAGAAATAAATTCATGCAGGTTTGGAACAATTTGAGGGTGAGTAAATGATGACAGAATTTTCTTATATATAAGATAAATATATAACTTCTTGGCTTTACTTTGTTTGAAGATCATAACCACAAGCCAGACCTATTTGTGTAAAAATTGGATAATTAAATTTACTTGATATTAAACAACACAACAGGTTGAGGTCAAACACTTTTATTAAAATATATTTATTATGCTCCTCTGAAAATGTGTAACTAGCTGTAGCTGGTTTAAGATGGTCTTAGCTGATTCAAACTGGCCTCCAAGCAACCAAACTCCTCTAACTAGTCAATAGAAAATAATATTTAGGATATGTTTTCTGAATGGTGGTTACAGAATACATCAACAAGGATGCTGCAAGTTGACTATTTACTCAATCACATGAGTCATGAGAGCAGCCAGGTGGTGAAAGCACGTTTGTTTGAGAACTGTCTCTCTTCATAAAGACCACAAACTAACTGTATTGACTATACCTTGACAAAGACATTTTAACTTATTCTTAAATGTCATTTTTAGTATTTAAAAGCGTAGTATTTTGAATTAAACACTTTTTTTCCTCTGTTTTTATCTGCCAGGGTTTTGAGTACAGCAGGTGTAGAAATCCCACAAGAAACTGTCTTGAGAAAGCGGTTGCTGCTTTGGATGGTGCACAATACTGTGAGTGCATCACCAACACAAAACAATTTATATTTTAAATGACAATGCCATAAACCTAAAGCTCTGATTGACTTTCCTAATAGGTTTCGCTCTTGCATCTGGATCTGCAGCGACTTCTGTCATTACGCATCTTTTTAAGGCCGGAGATGGAATTTTGTGCATGAATGATGTTTATGGAGGTGAGTTACTGCTCCTAATAATGAATAATACAAATCAACTATTGCACTTGATAGAAAAGAGAGTAAAAAGCTGAGTTTTAGCTGAGAGAGATACAGAGTCTGTCATATTTCCCCCCACCAGGAACTAACCAATATTTCAGAAAAATTGCTTCGGAATATGGCCTTGATGTCTGTTTTGTTGACCTCACAAAGCTAGAGGAGCTAAAAGTAGCTCTAAAACCAAACACAAAGGTACACCTGGCAAAGAAAGCTGGTCTTTTTTTCCCAGTTTTTTTTTTTCTTTTGCAGTAAATATAGCTCTACATTTGACATAATTACTGTGTAAAAGTGGGTGGAAGGGGAAATATTTGCTCTGAAAATTAAACCCGACAGCATGCAGTATATAATAATTAGCTCTGATAATTACTACTTGAACTAAAACTCGGTAGTAAATATCCCAATTTTTTCAGATGCTTTGGATCGAAACACCTACAAACCCTACTATGAAGGTTGTGGACATTCAGGGCTGTTCAGATATTGTCCATGAGCACAACAAGAACACAATTGTTGTTGTGGACAACACTTTCATGTCAGCCTACTTCCAGGTACACACATTTATTTGGATGGTCTTTAAATGACTTGAGTAGATAAGTAAGGGCATGAAAGACAATTTAAAATTGAGTTAACTATGTTAAAAGTACATTGAAATAAGCATAGCATACAATACTTGTTTAAAAAAAAATCAGTGCAAGGATTTCCATTATGTAGAAACTATATATATTTACCATTTTTCTCTTTGCTGGAACAGCGCCCACTTGCAGTTGGAGCAGACATCTGCATGTACTCTGCATCAAAATACATGAACGGTAACCACAAATAGAAATGAGATAACTTTTATAAAAAATGTGCTTGATCAAAGTACTGTGTTAAAGTATTGTGTAATTCCAGGACACACTGATGTCGTCATGGGGTTGATTTCTCTAAACCGCGAGGACCTCTATGAACGGCTCAAGTTTTTGCAGAGTGGTAAGGCTCTACTGAATCTAAACAGGAACCTTTAAAGTTTGTGTGACAATCTGTCTGATGACATCCTTATTTTTCATCTTTTCTTTTTATGGCATGACTTGGTGACTCAAGATCAAAAGGGCTGTAGTGTAGAAGTGTATTTCACAAACAGTTTATAGCATAATATTAATAAGAGAAGTTTATTAGCGTTTGAAATAATGCCAAATTATTGGGCAGTACTAACCATAGAGAACAAACTGCTTCCGTTTTATATAGAAATAAAATGTAGAGGCCCATTGCATTTTTCGCAATAGATGATGGGTGCATACTCATTTGGTACAATATTTTTAATTTGGACAGATGCATCTTTGAGCTTGAAGAAAAATAATGATTTTATTGTCAGATTTTAATGCTGATTTGAAATATAATCTTAACAAACCATAATGTGTACAATCAAGAATCTGTTTATGAAGTGCTGAACCTGATTGCTGATTACTATCAGCTTTTAATTTTATTTAATGAGATAATTGCAAAGCCATGGAATCATAGACCACTGAGCCTATCACCAAAGAGTGTTAAAGTTTCAGTTCAATGTTATAATATACATAAATATGCAGAATATGTTGAACAACCCTTTTGGGGGTCTTTTGTAAGGGATAAGAAAAATGTCTTTCATTCACTTGTCTTCAGGTGAAGGTAATAACGAAAGGTTATCACCTGTAGTCTCATTAGGTATGTAAAACGTAATTTATGCACATTTCCTTGCACTCCCTCTGTATTTCGAAGTGCATAGCTCAAGAGAAATTGTCAGGAAAAACCATTTGCTCACTGCATATTATTGCTACATACTTCATTTTAATGTCATTTTTAATCATGTGTCTTAATGTGTTTAATTTGAGCAAACTATAATTTTATCAACTTCATCATACCTCCCGACTGTTACAGTCCTGATGTGGTGATTACCATTGTTCTTTCTGTTAGGTGCTTACATGTAGCAATATATCACATTGCAGATTTTTCCCTGTCTGTATCACTGAAAATGAGCTTGAATCATTTGTATAGCAGAAGTTGAAGGTTTATTTCCATTTCTGTTCCCCTATCTTCAATACAGAGCTTGGGGCAGTTCCCTCTCCATTTGACTGCTATATGTGCAACCGAGGTCTGAAGACACTGCACCTGAGAATGAAGCAGCACTTTAAGAACGCACTGGCAGCGGCACAGTTTCTAGAGGCTGACCCAAGAGTGGACAGTGTCAACTTCCCAGGTGTCTGTGATGCTTTACAAGGGTAGATGTAGAGTAATGTAATTTTACCACAGGATGTCTGTGATATTTAAGGGTTACTTCAGCGATTAGCATATGGCTTTGTATCAGTAGAAACCCTGGAGTATATTTAAATGATTGAAGGAGGCGTGGTTTTGGAGACGCTCTGAAGGGAGGGTGGAATCTCATGCTTTAAAAGCTAGCTTGCTTTTACTAGACTCTGAAAATTGCCTACCCTACCTTTAATGTATTTTTAAAAAGTTTCTTATGATCAAAAAGGCTGCATTTATTTACAAATAATAAATATAATTTATAAAAAATTGTGTACAAATAGTAATATTATCATTTAGAAATTATTATTTAAAAAGTTATTTATTCGTGATGGCAGGATTTTCAGCAGCCTTTTCTCCAGTCTTCAGTGTCACACAATCCTTAAGAAAACAATCTAATATGCTTATTGAGTGCTCAAGAAATTATTATTATTATTATTATTAATCATGGTTGAAAATTGGTTTTACTGCTTAATGTTTTTGTGGAAACAGATATAACAGAGAAATTCTTTCAGGAGTCTATGAATAGTAGGTTTTTGTATTTTTTTGTTACAATGTAAAAGTCTTTACAATCACTGTTAATTTGTTTAATTTGTCCTTGCTGAATACAAATATAAAAAAAAATCTTACTGATATCAAACTTTTGATTAGTAGTATAGTGACCTCATTAGTATTATGCCACCTGTGGGCAACCTAACTGACATTGAAAGTTTCTAGTCAGACATGATTAACTCTAAATCATCTTTTTTTTAATTTCAGGTCTTCCATCTCACCCTCAGCATGAGCTGACTAAGCGACAGTGCACAGGCTGTCCTGGGATGATCACTTTCTACATCAAAGGGAAACTGGAGCACGCCTCAACTTTCCTCAGCAATCTGAAGGTGCTTTGAAGCTTCCTATTGTTTGAAAATCTTTTCTGTCCTACATTTGTAAAGAATCTATGTTGTATTTTGCATTTCAGTTGTTTGCACTTGCTGAAAGTCTTGGGGGTTTTGAGAGTCTAGCAGAGCACCCGTAAGTACTGAGCACATTACTATCCAAATCCACTGACTGTTCTGAAGGATTTGATTTAAATCCAGAGCATATAGGAAAGAACTATTAAGTATATTCCCTTTTGTATATAAAACAAGTATGCCAGGTATACCATTATTTCAGATGGCCACAAGGAGGCGCAAGCACGTTAATGTTGTACGTTAAAGGAAATTGTAGAAACAACACTTCTGTTGTCCAAGCATTTTGCGTCATTGTAGAACATTATTCAGCAAGAACTAATGGAACATATCTTTAGGCTATTGTCGTCAGCCTTCAATATAAAAAACAAAGTTAAGGTTAACCACCAGATGGCTTTTGAAACATAATTTTGATGGATTATTAATACTTATGGTTCACGTTCACAAGTAATTCACTAGAATGCAAGTGATAATGTCACAATCTCGTTACATCGTCTTGATATCGCACTGCACCAATGTTACCATGATTTGTTCTGGAAAACTGATCGATCAAAAACTTGTTTCGAGAGGACATTTTATCAAACTCCATTTCCCATGGTGCACTTTTCTTTTCCAGAGCGATTATGACTCATTCTTCAGTGCCTGAGAATGAGAGGAAAGAGCTGGGAATCAGTGATACACTCATTCGTCTGTCGGTGGGCCTGGAGGATGAGGAAGATATTATTGCAGACCTAGACCAAGCCCTCGCTGCTGCAGTGAGTGTTTCACAACACATTTGTGCACATAAATATGAATTATATACACATTTAGGGAATATATTCATAAATAATTATTCAGAAAGGAAGAATTCATTTGATGAAAATGACAGTAAAGACATTTATAATGTTACAAAATATTTCCATTTTGAACTTATTAATGAATTCTAAAAAATATTGATAATATTAATACATTTTCCTGCATATTAGTACCAAATCAGCATATTAGAATAACTACTGAAGAATCATGTGACATTTAAATTAAAAAGAAAACCGTTATTTTAAATGGTAATATCTCTAAATATTACTGTATTTATCAAATAACTGCAGCCTTGGTGAGCATAGAAGACTTATTTATAAAAATGTAAAATGAAAAATTTATAACATAATTACAGTGTAAACACAGGGCTCTATCATATACCGGGCAAAATGCGACACCAGGCGTGACACAAGTGTTTTTTGTTAGTTTCAGCCCGACGCAGTTATCATTTTCAACTCCAGTGCCACATTGTTTAAATAGCAAATGCACTCGCGCTCATCTGGTTTCCCATGGGCGTACTGGTCTGAAAAACGGTGTGTTTAGGCACATTGTTGGCGTGTTTCTATTTTGAGGCAACTGACATAGACTTCACCATTGACCAACAAAAGCCTGGTCTAAAGTCAATATCGCAGTATGTTTTATGTTATTTGAAGGTTGTGTTATTAATATGTGCCAATAGGTGGGTGCACAATGTGTGTATAATCTGCTTATTACACACACAAGGATGCGCAGCAGCACACAAACATGCCAAATATTACAAATAAAAGGATTACAATGTAAAAGATTATTGTTGTGTACATAAAAATAATGTCATAATGGATAGTGATTGCTTTTATCAGAATTACCAATAATGACCAATATAATTGGCTACTTATTTAACCAATCATAGCAATGTACACATGTATTTAAACTGGCTCATCAGTTTGAGGGTGTCTATATTCTGCCATGTAAATAGCGAATCCGCCATGGTGCAAAGCGCAACTGGCTTTTAAAGGGAATGAAAGCTGAGACTGATTGGTTTATTGCACGTTAAGCCCAAAACACACCCATGATTCATTAAGAGACTAGGTACAACCCTTTTTGACCATGCGGCGGCACGCTGTCTCACTCGTCCCAAATAGATCTACAGATGGCTATTGCATTGTGTATATGATACTGATGTTATTATCTCCATTCTAAACGCATTATACATAGGCCTTATCATGTGCATTTCTATTTGTAGAGCTTTATTTTCTGACCAAAGGTTATTTTGTGTTTAATGGTGCATCCGCATGTAAATAGTTGTTATTCCCTGAAATATGGCAATTTTTTTTAACCGTGCGTCAACACTGAGATCCCTTCGGCCCATAAAGTTCAGCGAGCCATCTCTAAGAGCACAGGCTATTTTCCTGCTCTCTAAAGTGCACAGAAAAACAAGTTTCTGGGAAATAAAGATAAATCAGCTCAGGTCAGAGTCTGAGAATTATCCCCATAGAAACATATTTGTGAGGAGAAAGCTAGGAGTTTGTGGGCTGTGCGGTGCTTTGCTCTGTGCAGTGTCTTGGGAAGCATGTTCACTCTATTGGACACGTCTTTAATCGTGATGTCGCAGCATTGCAGATGTGTGAGTGGGTGCTTTTTAGGGAGCAAAGGTACTGAAGTATAGGTTGATCTGGGGCCGTATTCACAAAACATCTTAAGGCTAAAAGTAACTTGCTGATTTAGGAGAAACTCTTATAAATAATAATCATGTCAGTCCTAATTTTAGGACTCCTAATTTTTCATCTAATAGTATTTCACAAAGCATTTTAGCACTAAATCCAGCTCCTAAATCTGTGAAAAGTTAAGGGTAGTCATTAGTCAAGAGGACGCCTAAGTCACTAAGACCAAATCACAAACAATCTTAAAAAAGGGCTGGTGCTGGCAATCCATCCAAAGACACTGTACACCATTGAGGCATTAGGTGATATAGTCTTGGCTGCAGAGCCTTCTCCCCTTATAAATGCAATAAATATTTTGATTTATAGATTTTAATCTGCGACAGCAAACATAAAGGTTAATTTGTGTACAGGCAAAATGCATGGAGAATAAAACAGAGCGCTTTTAAAGGTGCGCTTTTTTTTATTTAGCTGCATCTAGTGGTGAGGTTGTGAATTGCGCACCCCCCTCCCTTTCAAAGCACAGAGCATCCATCCATCCATCCATCCCATCCATCCATATTTTATAGAAAATGAACACTTTGCTTATAGAAGATTGTGGCAGACCCAAATCATTACTGCAACATAGTTGCATTTTTCCAGGTGCTAACTGTTTTAATGTAGTAATTACTTCCATTTCTGGCACTATGGCATTTCTACTCTCTGACTGAGATGTTTGAGTGTGTCTCTAATAAGATTGGTCACAAACATGATTACTGTATCATAATAAACAGGCAAAAATGCCAAAAATAAATCTTTGGAAATAAACAATATAAAAAATGACCTGTGGCCGTTGTTTCATGAGTTCACATTTACAAATTATCAAACAGATCACTGAGCACTGAGCTCAGAATTTAGCCCAAACCCAGAGTACTCCCCCATATCCCGACCCCAGCTTGGAGTAACCAGCCAAGAGTGGGGAGTCGGGGCGGTGGAGAGATGCAGAAAAACTGTCTAGGTAATTGTTCACCCTAAGACTTGTAATATGTGCTAACAAAGTAAATAAGATCGATTTTGATTTCATGATGACTTTAAATGCAAATATCTCCCTTTGCTTTAAACTTTGAACATTGTAACAGCAACATTACACACTAGCTAAAGTTAGAAAAGTGTAATAGTGTTTTACCACCCCTTTAAAGGACAACTCTGGGGAATTTTTAAGTTGATCTTGATCGCTATACCTTTGTCTATTAAAAAAAAAAAAAAACGGATTGGTGCTTGCAACACGGAGTTATTACAGTTTATGCACAGAGCCAGTCAGCTAAAACGGCAGCTATGGGGCGTAAACGTTAAGGGTGTCTTTGTGCCTCTTAACAGACACAAAATGCAATTAAAATGTCTGTCCAACATGATAAGGGCCCTTACATGACAACGAGATGCATTTAGCCACTTAGCCATTGTTTAAATTCATCTAGTATTTTAGACGGCTAGTTGTAGTCTCGCGCTATAGTCCCGAGGGAACTCATTTAGCCGGAAAAAAGGCAAATAGTCCAGTTGGGAAGAGCATCGTGTGTAATGCATTATTATTTTATTACTGCACATCTTTCCTCAAGCCATGTGTGCCCAAATTGAAGGATGAATAAAGTTTACTTTACCTCCACAGTGGTTGCACCCGTCTTCGACCACAAAATGGCATTTTTCTTCACCCCGCTGTGTTGACCTGTATAAGTTAGTCATCCTTGTCAAAGTGTTCGCTGCAAATTTCCGCATTCTGTTGCTACAATTCGGAAAGGCAAAAACGCGAACCATTTCTTCTTCACTTGTGAGCCCGATCGTATCATCACTCTAGTGATGTCCGGTTCACGAGCGAATTGTTCTTTTTAGTGAACTGGTCGAACCGAGTTCTAATGGGACTATAGTGAGAATACAGCTAGCCGTCTAAAACAGGTGAATTTAAACAATGGCTAAGTGGCTAAACGCATCTCGTTGTCATGTAAGTGCCCTGTTCTTGTTGAACAGACATTTTAATTGCATTTTGTGTCTGTTAACAGGCACAAATACACCCTTTACGTTTATGCCCCCCAAAGATGCCGTTTTAGCTGAGTGGGGGCTCTGGGCATTAACTGTAACAGCTCCGTGTTGCAAGCACCAATCCGTTTTTTTTTTTCTATAGGCTGGACTCGCAAAGGTATAGCGATTAAGATTAACTTAAAAATTCCCCTGAGTTGTCCATTAAATCACTGACAGACACCTTCCCTATCAGCCTATCGCTGTGTGCATAGTAAGCATGTTGGCATCATCCATAGAAACAAAGTCAATCATGCTCTTTCTATTAGCTTAAGACTTCTGTCTATTCCTTAGTAAAAGTTGGTTTCACCAGAATAGGTTTTAAAAGGGAACTTCTTAAGAACTTTTACTATATAGGGGAACTCTTAGTGGTAATATAAAATGTTTTGTGAATATGCCCCTGATTTGTACACGGTGCATGCACCCTATAATTGTGAAAGTCTAGTGATCGTGTCTCGGAGGACTTCGTTTTCTGTCATAAATGAAATGCCAGCATTGCAATTCCACATCTGATTCCTGTAGATATGCTTTGCTGCTCATCTGAAGAGAATAGAAATGAAATCATGACTTGTATCCAATTGATATGCAAAAGCCCTCTGAGATCATTACAATAAGAGCGTTTGTAATTTGCGGTGTGTTTTAATTTGATGACATGTTCTGAGGGGGTGAATTCCATCAGGTCCTGGCACACAGTTTTCCTCTGAGAGTTATAGATCTTCAGTCTCCTCCATTCTTTCTGAAAACTGTAGGTTAATTATCTGCCATTTTGTGAGGTTAAGAGCTGTCTTTTTAGTTGTTGAAAAAAATGACTAAATATGCTAATGTTCACTGCATTTTTTTGAAACACTCATTGTGATGAGCCTCAAATTGCTTGGCCTGGTGTTGTTTCAACCATTTGGCAGAGACTGTGGGGCTCTCCTTATCAGCTAGATAGTGAATTGAGGACACACCTTCAGATATGTAGAGTCAAACCAACATTTATTCAGACACCTACAACATTTTCTCACATTATCAGTTTATTCACTATAGTATAGAAAATGGTAATAACATATGACAAGAATTCAGAACTTAAACTGTGTCAGAACAAATTCATCTTGATATTGTCAGATAACGTTGATAGAAATTTAAAGAATTACAATCAACCAATCAGCTGTCATTTGTTAAATTTAAGTACACTATTAATAACAGTTTCGGTTAACTAATTAATAAGCAGTGCTTACTTTTTTTCTGTCTGTGGTGTAAAAAGTTATTTTTTTTTCTTTAATTGCTAATACGACCTAAGCATGACCAAACAAAACATGGTCAGGTCAAAGTGCCTAAATGGTAGTCCACTGTAGGAAGAAATTTGGGGTGTACTATGGCACATTTTACTTTATTTTGCTATCCTCACTTACATAAATTAACTAGTGTCCTGCACCCACTAGTAAAAAAACTATATCTGGTGTATGAATAATGTCAGGGATGCCCAATCATGTTCCTGGAGATCTGCCTTCATGGAAAGTTTAGTTCCAGCCCTGATCAAACACAACTGAACCAGTTAATTAAGATTTTCATGAGAACTTAATTAGACTGATGTGTTGGACCCGGGTTGAAGCTAAATTCTCCAAATAGGTAGATCTTCAGGAACTGGAATGGGCAGCCCTGGATTATATTATTGCAATGGCACCTGTCAAGAGTTGGAGTTATATTTTTCAGAAAGTAAACAGTCAATTCTTGAATTTCATATGTTGGAGGCAGGAAAAGTCGGGAAGCAAAAAGAGAGTGATTTTTGACAATGGCCAAATAGTGATGGCTAGACAACTGGGTCAGAGCATTTCCAAAACGGCAAGTCTTCTTGAGTTCTCCTTGTAGTGATTAGTACTTGCCTACAGTAGTCCAAGGAAGCACAACAGGTGACCCGACATCAGGGTCATGGCTGCCCAAAGTGCACTGATGCGTGTGGGAAATGATGCTTCGCCCATATGGTCCAATTGCACTGAAGAGCTCCTGTTGCTCAAATTGCTGAAATATTAATGCTGCCTATTATAAGAAGATATCAGAAAAAAGTGCATCACAGTTTGCTGCATGGTGATGTGTAGCTGCAGGCCAGTCAGAGTGTCCACCACCAAAAGTGCCTACAATTGGCACTTGAGCATCAGATCTTGTCCATGGAGCAATGGAAGGTTGCCTTTGATGGATCACGTTTTCTTTTAGATCATGTGGATGGCCGGGTGCTTGTGTGTCAATTTCCTTTGAAAGAGTTGACAGCAGGATGCACTATGATAAGGCAGGCCGGCAGAGTTAGTGTTATGCACTGGGAATTCATGTGGATGTTATTTTAACATGCACCACCTACCTAAAGCTTATGGCAGACCGTACACCTCTTCATGGCAATAGTGTTCCCTGATGGAAGTGGTCTCTTGCCACACTGCAAAGATTATTCACGAATGTTTGAGGAACATAACAAAGATTTTAAAGTGTTGCGGTGGTCTAACAAATCTGATCCAAGGAGGCCCCTCCTTGCAGGACTTAAAGGATCCACTGCTAATGTCTTGGTGCCACAAGACGTATTCAGAGGACTTGTTAAGTTCATGCCTCGATACATTAGAGCTGCATGAGGGGCCCTACAAGATATTAGGCAGGGTTTTTAATGTTGTGGCTGATCAGTGTGTGTATATATACTGTTTTTGACCCAAAACATTTTGACCAGTCACAGGTGAAGCAAAAATCGTTGATCATCTCCTAACAAGGTCACATGTTGAGGTCTTGGTAGATTAGATTGGTAAGAAAACAATCAGTTCTCGTAATTATGAATGTGTTGGATGTTGAAATGGCCAGGAATAAATATCTATTGGGTGTCGGGTGCCCAATAGACACTTGAGCGTTGGAACTGGACCTTGGAGCAGGTTGGATGAGTCCCATTTAATTTTACATCCCATAGACAGCCAAGTACGCATGTGCCATATAACTGGGGAAGTAAGCGCGTGTGATCCATAGATCTCGATCCAATTGAGTATTTGTAGGATGTGCTGAACCAACAACAGGCTTCCCACTCGTCCTGAAAAAACTTGATAACCTGGGAAATTGATGACAGATTATCATTGGCCCAAACAAGCAATAAAGTCAGATGCAAGATATATATAATTGTGAGTTTATATCTCGCAATTCTGAATCTTCTTGCAATTTACTTTTTCCGCACAATTGCGAGTTTGCAAGATCTTTTTTCAGAATTGTGAGATGTAAACTCACAATTGCAAGTTATAAAGTCCAATTCTGAGGAATAAAGACTTTTTCAGAATTTATATTCTAACTTTCTTTATAACTCACAATTGCGAGTTTATATCACAATTATGTAAACTCCCATTTGCGAGGAAAAAATCAGAAGAATGAGAGAAAAAGTCACAATTACCTTTTCTTTTTATTCTGTGGCAAAAACAAGCTTCCATAGTCATAATGTATGACTATAGCTCAACAGTTTTCATAGTTGAGTCATGGCAATAAACTGTACGCCTTTTAAAAACTTTGAGAGTAATATTTGGTATGATCTTTTTCTTTTATTCCTATCATAGTAAAATTGAAAATTGTCCTGGAAAATGATTGCTTAAAAAGAGTGGGAACTCTGAACACGTTCGATCCATGGTATCGCCACCTCGCAAACTATAGGACTTTAAGGATCTGCTGGTAATGTTTTGGTGCCCGTTAGCACAGGACATCTTCAGGAGTTCATGCCTCAGTGGGTCAGCGCTGTCTTGTAGGGATGGGTCGATTTTGAACAAATCTTTAATGTGTCTCGAATTCGGTATCCCTGAGCTCAGCTCACCAGTGTCCGCATGACATCTTTCACATTACCAATTTTTATAAACTGTGCCCCATTTTGAACTAAACTGCCAGTGTGAAAATGCCCTCATATTTACATCCTATATGAGGTGTATGCAGTGTTTCCCATGCAGTGGATGCAGTGTATCACATGAGTATGCAGTGTATCACATGAGTAGCAAGTGCAATATTACAAAAGTTCTATTTTTCTGTACACTGTAAAAACAAATCAGATCTCCAATTGAAAATTTTCAAGTGACTGATCACATCAAAATTTTTCAGTTGGCCAAATTAAATTTCTGTAAATTAAATTGCATCTATTCACAGAATTTCAATTCAGCAAACTGAAAAATGTAGGTATGATCAGTCACTAGAAAATTTTCAATTGGAGCCATTATTTTTTTACAGTGTACAGAATAACACGAGACAAGTGCAAATGTGATACTGAGCTCATACAACAGATTAATAAATAATTTATACATTTAAAAAAAAGTTAACATTGTGTTGTTTTAGACACAATAATTGTCTTTTTTTGCTCAGTTTTTGCCAATGGAAATATAAGCAGGATTGTTTGTCTCCAACTCCGAGCAATACACAGTGTTTCTTTTCTGAATCTGCTTTTTAAACGAATCACGTGAACCAATGATTCAATGGACCAAAGAGAACAAACATTTTAAGGTATAGTTAATCCCCCAAAAAATCTGTCTGAAGCTACTTTTTGTAATATCTATTTTATTTTATTTGTTTACACAATAATGACTTTAAATGGTCTTTTGGGAGTAATTTCTCAGCCAAATTTGATGTGTGATAATTAGATAAAATTAGATTAATTAATCGCCACATTGTGTAATAATTAGATTTTTAAAAAAATGTTACGCTCGTTCACAACATTGATTCATTAAATTGATGAAAAGTTACCATTATATAGTTACAAAAGAAAAAACTTTCATATTTATATTTTATACATACACTCCTGAACAAAATCTTGAGGCCAGGGGATGCATTGCAAGTTTTACACATTTCACACTAGTGGATCATAACCGGGTTGTAAGTGCTGCTTCAAAATGCCAAAAGAAGAAACGGGAGCAAGAGACAAAAAATAGAGAGTAGGCAATTTATTGAAAACTGCATTTAAACTCAAACAGGCCGTTCATCAGCTGATCAAAAGTTTAAGACCATAGCCATAAAAAGGTCAAATCTGCACAAAAATATGGCTTTCATTTCATTGTCCTTCAAGCAGTCATACTGTCGAGATCTCCTGAAGGCAAAGGGAAAAAGGCTTTCAGTCTTTGAATGTGGCAGGATTGTTGAGCTTCACAAGCAAGGCCTTTCACAACGCGCCATCGCCGCTGAGGTTGGACACAGTAAGACAGTCATCTTACATTTCTTAAAAAATCCTTAGCGCTATGGGACAAAAAAGTCAAGTGGTAGACCCAAAAAGATTTCACCTGCACTGAGCCACAGGATCCGACGGGTTGTCCGTGAAGACACCGGTCGATCCTCGACCCAAATTAAGGCCCTTACTGATGCTGACTGCAGCCCAATAACCATAAGACGTCATCTGCTAGAGAAGGGCTTCAAGAACAAAAACGTCTTCAAAGGCCACGTCTCCTCCCACCACAGAAACTTACCCATTTAGAATTTACAAGGGAGCACCAAACATGGGACATTAAAAAGTGGAAGAAAGTTTTATTCTCTGAAGAGAGAATTTTTAACCTGGATGGTCCTGATGGCTTCCAACGTTACTGGCATGACAAGGAGATCCCACCTGAGATGTTTTCTACGCGTCACAGTGGAGGAGGCTCCATCATGATCTGGGGTGCTTTTTCCATCAATGGGAAAATGGAGCTTCAGGTAGTGCAGGGGCGTCGAACGGCGACTGGCTATATAGATCTGCTGCAGCGGGCATCCCTCTTGACCGAGGGCCCCTGTCTGTGCGGTAATGACTGGGTATTTCAACAGGACAACGCTCACAAAGCCCGCCTTCCAGACCGTGGATGCCCTTTGTGAAGCCATCTTCACCACATGGAGCAACGGAACAGCAGCCTCCTGTAAACATCCGCTTCAAGCATGCCGAAACGAGTTTTAGAAGTGATCAACAAGAACGGTGGGGCTACTCACTACTGTGTCCTTTTTTGAGAATTTTAGTACTGTTGTGCGTTTATTTTTGGGCTATGGACTTAAACTTTTGATCAGCTGATGAACGGCCTGTTTGAGTTTAAATGCAGTTTTCAATAAATTGCCTACTCTCTATTTTTTGTCTCTTGCTCCTGTTTCTTCTTTTGGCATTTTGAAGCAGCACTTACAACCCGGTTATGATCCACTAGTGCGAAATGTGTAAAACTTGCAATGCATCCCCTGGTCTTAAGATTTTGTTCAGGAGTGTATTTATACACCCTATTAAACCAAACGGTAATTTTACTGCCATGTTAAAAACCAAGATATTTTTCTGTTAAATACTTTATTAATCTAATGTCATGCAATGTTTCTTTCTTAAAACAGCATCCAAAAAAGTAAGAGGCTGATCAAGATCAATCAGGAACAGCAGTGATGCCACATGTGGACGAGACAAGGACACTTTTTTGTGGCACATTTATTAATTACTTCCTATATGACAGTTATGCTTGAAAAACATTAATTGCCATAATTTCGTTCAAAGTACAGGAAATTAGCTACTTTTGTCTTTCTTGTAATTATATTTTAATGAGCTAGTGGAGCTAAATAAAACAGGAAAATTCTCAAAAGAGTTATCAATAATGCACAAGCACTCAATCAGTCTTTATTTTCTTCAAAGATGCAAAGCCACCTCATCATTTTTCAAATAACTCTTCATAGATCAGTTTTGTATTTGAAATACTAAATACTGGTTAGATGCCTAAGCGTTTTCAAATCTTAAGGGATCACATCTGATCATTGTCTGTGCTGCCAGACCCATTAAAAGCCATTTGTAGTCTCTTCCTTTCTGTTTGTCTTGTTCCTGAACGTCTTTGATGGTTGTACACCATAAGCAATCACTTTGAAGTCATCAAGCACCACACATGTAATTGGAAGATAAATAAGAGACATATCCAATGAGCCAATCTAACACCATTAATAATGCTACAAGGACAGCTTGAACCGAGAAGTAATTATGTCTACAGTATTTATCATGTTTAAATGTATTTCTTCAGCAGGCATGATGTGATAATCACTTCACTTTTCCTGACAAAGCTAAATCACGCTCTTAATTTAAAGTGTAACTTTTTTGTGGGTATGCTGAAATAAACTGACAAATTACAAATATATTATGTGAAAAATAGTTAATCAAGATGACAAATGGTAATTGTCAGTCAATTTTGCTTTTTATATGCACAGTTTTACTTCTAAATGAGATTCAGTGGGAGTCAGTTAAGGCATAAAACTGTCAGAAAGCATATCAATGCCTTTTTATTTGTCACTGTATTTCAATGCCTGTTTTCCACCATCTTGCCAAAAGGCATATGTTCTGTATCAAAGGAAAAGCACCTAATTTATGTTATTAACTGACTCAAAGGATATCCATTTAGCAAAATGCACACACAGAAAGCACATAATAATAACAACCCAGGTATTCTGTAACAAAGGTTGTACTCTGAACCATTAACTCTACATATTACTGTCCATATATCTCAAGTATAGGAACCACTGACATTTCCATTTAAGATAGATTTTGCCCATGCGAAATGTCATCCCTAATCCCATAAAGGGTCAGGGGTGTAAAGTTCATTCTATAATGTTTTTTTTATAATTTAGCCTAATGTTCATACTTTTTAATATTTAATGTTTGGGTTGCAGTATGTGTACGTGTTACAGGCTAGTAATGGAGTGCAATTGGATCAAGAGCAAAGCTGAAGGTGCACCTCTTATGTGACCTTTAGTTCTTTTCCTTCATCAAGATTCATGCTTAATCTTGCCAGGCTCCTTTCATGTTCTGCTTTCCAATTTTCACATCAAAAAAAGAAGAAGAAGATATTGATTCGCATCCATAAGCCTTTTACAACGAAGATGGATGATCATTGATCAATGACATTATGAGTTTAGCAAGATTTTACAATTAAAATAAAATGCTAAATATGTTTTAGTTAGTTACTGGTTGTACGACCAACTTCTATTTTGCAACTACTTTGCAACTTTTTCACAGTAATGTTGGTGACAGCGAATCGTTCCTAATTCTCTTGACCGGAGGTTATTAAATGAGCAGTTCCCACAGTTTCATTAATGTATGTCATTTCATGTATGTAACGTCATAATTTTAGTCTAAATGGACCAGACCAGTGTTAGCTACCCGTTAGTCACTATGCTAGTAACAATCGGTTGTGGTTAAGGTCAAGTTTGGATCTTAAAAAATACATTTAGATTTGATTTAGTACTGTCCCGAACAGATGTTTATATATTGATCAAAAGACAAAATAATAACTGCTGTTAGACAAATTAATCATTTAAAAATATAGCCTACATACTCTGACTCTTAATACTTTGATGTTACCTGGATGATCATCAACTGTTTTAATGTTTTCTTTGTGAATATTGTTTGTTCTGAGCAGTTACACTGCCCACTGTTTGTAAGTCGGCAAGAAATAAAAAATCACCCTATTTTCACCCTATTTTTTTTGAATACATCTTATTGATCTTACTGTGAACCATGCATCCATCGTCTGTATTTATTTATTTATTTTTTCACCTGGTAATTTTTAATCAAAATGCCATAACTCAATCATCCCCTTCCCTTTTCTTAACAATTAAACAGAAGCTCGCATTCAGATCTGCTTCCATCCAATCAATCCGATCCACCCTGCATTTTTCTTTTTCACAATATGGTCCTATGACCGCAATTTTACATGTCGTGCCACAGGCTGGCAAACATTCAAATGCTTTATATATGCAATGTTCTTGTATAAAAAGTGGAATCTGAATTTTTATTTACACATTCTAACCATCAAAGAGCCAAAAACATGCTTTACACGCTTACCTAGGCTAGTACCTAGGCTTTACTTATGAGTCATGCTATTACAGGACAGACTCAATTTTGTGATAATGAATAGCCATTTCATCCCCAGAGATTTATTGTGGTTTCATAGTTTAATTTACAAAGTTTCTTTCAATAATTTTCATATTTCACTTAAATGGGTAGTAAAAATCTATTCCCATTAAGGTGCAAGCACAAAATTATGAAAAGTGACTTTGGCCAGTATTATGCATAACATTAGAAATGTTATAGGTGTAATTACTGGATGATGACACATTTCGTTCCTTAGAGTGTCCTTGTAAAGATGTGCCAGTTCATATGCAGCTCTGGCCGTATAGGGTCAATAGATCAAGTGGAAAATTACTCTGTTAAACGTTAAGTCATCAATTTGATTTAAGAAAACGGGTGGCTTTAGGGATTAGGGAACATTTGAAATGGTCAATTATTGTAATTATGGTTATGTAGGACAAAGGGTATGATTTGTGAATGTTTGTTGCTCATTTACACACACATTGCATGAGTAATGTCCTCTCTTTTTAATCCATTACGGAGTGCAACTTTGTTCATTCTTCACCACTTAAAGATGCCGTTTTGGACTTTGCCCAAAGGCGAAAGAAATCATATAAACCAGGGGTTTTGAGTGCCATTGTTTTTGTCGAAGCTAATCTTTTCTCCTGATATTAAACTTTTAGCACTCCAGTCATAATAGTGTTCAAGAGCATGTCTGACAAATCATGCTAAACTGTATTTCCAATGGACAAAAACAGATCAGAGCTTCACAATCAATATGGTCCTGTTGTTGTTCAAGGAATGTCTCATCATCCGTTTTTCTTTCATTTGTGCTGATGTCATTGCACATAATAGACTGTCATGTATCAATCTTTCAAAAAAACAATCAAGGTAATTGTTTTGGCTGTTTTAGTATCTTTGCTAACTGGAAATGATTCCTCTGCTGCTTGTACATATACACAGATCAGGCATAACATTATGACCAGTGAGAGGTGAAGTAAATAACACTGATTATCTCTTCATCATGCCCCCTGTTAGTGGGTGGGATGTATTAGGCAGCAAGTGAACATTTTGTCCTCAAAATTTGAGTGAGTTTGACAAGGTCCAAATTGTGATGGCTAGAAGAAAACTGCAGCTGCATCTCCAAAACTGCGTCTCTTTTGTGGGGTGTTCCCAGTCTGTAGTGGTCAGTATCTATCAAAAAAAGTCCATGGGAGGGGGACAGTGGTGAACTGGTGACAGGGTCATGGCCAAGGCTCACTGATGCACATAGGGAGTGAAGGCTGGCCGGTGTGGTCCAATCAAACAGATGAGCTGTAGCTCAAATTGCTCAAAAAGTTAACGCTGGTTCTGAGAGGTTAGTCATAATGTTAGGTGGTCATAATGCTATGCCTGATCTGTGTGCTTCTAAATTTGAGGGATGCAAACTGCTCAATTAAATAAATCTGATGTCTAATGAAATACAGAGTAACCATGGAAATCCTTTTTGTTCTTTTCAATGAAAATACTAACCTTAGCACTCCAGGTTCAGCTCTGTAATGAGTGACATCAGTTGCATGCACCACGGTAAAGAAGCATCTGTTGAGTCAGAGACAGGAGGTTCATCAAGGTAACATTCAGTTCTGACAGGAACAGGATTCCCTCCTACAGTGTTTTACTCTGACGCACACTAGAATAAAGATTACTTGTTGTTCAGGAACACAATGCTGAATTACTTTATTTTCCTGTGTGAGGGACGGTATTGTCAAATGCGTCACTGCACAGAGAAGGAGCACTTTCCTGTACACAAAAAGCTGAACTTTATCATAGTGTAATAACACAAAGGCTTTGAGTTTCAGGCATGAAAAGGATGCATTTTGGTATTTCCTTCCATTCTGGGATGCATTACACTCTTTTAAGAAGCAAAAACAAGACATTTTCGTCTGTATTAAGATTGTTACATAATAACAAAAATATGACATTGCATTTCTACATTACAGACAACTCTTACAATCCTTATTATGGAAATGTATATACTTGGATATTCTCGGTAAGTTTTGAAGTAGACTGGGACTGGTCTTTTGTCTGTCTATGCACAAGGTGACTCAGTCAGAGAATATCAACTTCTAGATAGGGCTTCATGGAGTTCTATCAAAAATGAAAGAAAAATCACAGGCCATGTGTCACTATATCACTGTTTGGTCTTCTGTTTTGCACCAGTTCCCACCACTAGTCTGTCACCATAGTTATTAATCACATCCATTATCACTGCCAGCTTTGTATTGTTTATCACCTCGTTTTGTCTGTATTTAAGCCATGTATTTTTAGTTCTCTGTTGTCTGATCTCGTTCACGTATGTTGTGTTTCGCTTGCTGTATGAATGTGGATTCAACCTCTGGATTTTATTAAATGCTGTTTGAACTGTTCTTTTTCATCTTGGTGCCTTTTTATGCAGCTTAGCCGTGACACCATGATTCATAAATCAGGACATTTTTGCGAGACCAAATTTTTTTTATAATTCACCTATGGAATTGAAAGTAGGCGTCTGTTTGGCCCAGCACAATTTAGAATGAACTTTGACATTATGGCATTATCCCTTTTTCCTGCTGAGATGCAATTTCACACCCACTTCACTCACTATTTTAACACTTAGTTGGCTAAAGATGTCTGTCTCAAACTTGTGGTATGTTTAATGAATAGGGCAATTAATTTATTGAATGGTATATATTAAAATTATATATATAAAAAATTATGCTCTAACAACATATCCTTTTATTTAATTTTATTTTTGGTCAGTATTGTCATTGTGGAAATTCTTACTTATAGGAGGCTTTGGAAAAGTTTCAGTTCATTAAACCATTACATTCTTTTAAAAATATTGATTCAATTTTTCATAATATGACCCCTCTAAGAGGGCACAGTACAATGTACTTGTATTATACATTTGTGGAACAGAGGGTAGAATTTCTGTCTGTCTCTCTATATTTACAAGATTCAGTGATACGATTATTGTAGATGTAGCTCTAAAATGAGTTAATAGGTTTTCCCCAAGACTCAGTATCCTGGGAAAGCCATAAGCAGCACTTTCAGTGCACGGTCATAAATCAAAAAGCTGCACCACAGCACCAACAATGGCAGCTCTTATCCATAGACTTTGACTCAGCAACAAGCTGTGAATTTGCATGAGCAAAGGACTGTCCAGCCTGAATTACAGGGTCTTCACTCATTACCTCCACACGTCAGGCACAGGCCATATAACCCCCGGCCTCCTCTATATGACACAATAAATGGATGATCAACCACTAAACCACAAAATGATTCATTTTTAGTTGTGTTAAAATTTTAGTTTGTGTTTGAAAAACTGTTGCCCAATTAAAAAGAAAAGAAAAGGAAAATAATAATATCTGTGAAATGACTGTATGTTTGTTTAAATAGTTTTAGTAGTATTAAGAGAATATGGTCCACCAAACCAGATGCTTAATAAATAATGTAGAACTGATTATGCAAGGAGGTGTGTACGCTTGCATTGCTCGATGAGAAATAACTCCGATCCATGTTTGACAGATATCCGCTTCAACGTGAATTGGAACAAGCCTAAATTCCTATAAATTACTGCAACATGAGAATCCTTTTATACTGCTTTATGTATTCCCATATTGTCAGTTTTATGTGTAATCTGATATTTATTCTTAGCTGCTACATACGTATACAGACCACTTTATAATTATGAAAAGCACTAAATGTACAACCTAATCAATTCTGAAAATGCTTTTAGAGCAATATTCTGGCCAGCACAGCCAGTTATTTAAAGCCCTTATAAAACAGGTTTAATGTACTATACTCTAATGCTTAGCTCTCTGCTGTGGTTATCAAGCCTATATTTCACCTCTGCAGAGGTCAGACCAAACCACAGTATGAGGTGTTTACAAAACACTTAAAACGGGTCTCTTATCTTAGTGGACAGAGGCGAGAAAATGTATAGATTTACAACTCTTAATGCAGGCAACATAAACTATTATAAATGCTCTTCAGCACATAGAGTTAGAACCTGTCCTTTATTCGCCTTTCAAACTCTTACTGGGCGATTTCTGCACTACTCAAACTGTAGACCCAAATAAGTTGGGTCTACTCGGCGCAGTAAAAAGTCCCGGCTGAAAAATCCTCCCTCACATCTTCCCCTCCCTCTCTCATTTCTGTCAATAAGGGGGAGGGGAAGATGTGAGGGAGCATGTTTCAGCCGGGACTTTTTACTGCGCCGAGTCGAAGTACTCCCAGAAGTGCTATTCCACCATACATTATAGTTCTCCTTTTTAATCGGCTTGGAAAAGCGCAACGTTTTATTCTGTCACAATACTTGATCGTTCAACTATTCGTGTAACTGTATTTAAATAGGGAAAACTTCTAACTTGATCTTGGTTTGGTACCATAGTGAATGAACTGGGCTAAGTGGACTAAGCTAAATGCTATCAGATCGTCACCGCGCGTCAGAGAGATAGTATTTGAGTATATGGGAAAAATGTGGCGTTTTCAATGCAAATGAGCTGTTGCTCCCCCTTACCCCAGAGGGCAGAGCTTTCACAGCTTATGAACACACGAATGAAAACTGAAACATGATATAACTGTTTGTTTTGATGATCATCTCTATCGCAGACACTCATGTGACTTTGCAGTTCTTCATTATCATGATATTATCATCTGCATACGCTTTAAAGTCTTATCACTCTCAACTTGAGCACATACACCCGAAGCATGTGCACAGAGAGCTGGATGTCAGCGTGAGTAGGCTATTAAACTAGACTAGTTCTCTTTCATGTGTTATTGCGATTAAACTGTCAAATGCACACAAGGTTATGTCAGAAAAACGCAAAGTTCACATGAAAACAGTTGGTTATGTCTGTGCACTTATGCAGCAAGTACAGAAATACTGTGTGTATATTAGATCAGTGTAACGTTATTAAAGTGAAAGCAGTGTAATATACAGTACTTACTAAGCTGTTAATATGAATCAAACAATAAAAGAAGAAAATCTCTTGCTGATCTTGACTCAATAACTTTAGTAACTTTATTAAGAGCACATTCTGACTTGAATGATGCTGTTAAAGGGATAGTTCATCTAAAAATGACAATTCTGTCATTAATTACTTACCCTCATGCCGTTCGATAATGGTTCTACAATCTACAATCATTTTATGAAGTGACGAAAATTGTTTTTGTACGAAAAAAAAAGACTTGTATAGTGATGGGCCGATTTCAAAACACCGCTTTCTACAGCTTCGAACCGTTATGAATCATTGTGTCAATTTATGGTTCTGATCGCCAAAGTCACGTGATTTCAGCAATTTGCCGGTTTGACACCGATCCGAATGCTAAATTGATGCACTGATTCATTAAGATCCAAGGCCATCTCTTTATAAGTCGTTATTTTTTATAACATAAGTTGTTTTTAACAGAGGTCTTACGGGTGTGGAACGACATTGGGGTGAGTCATTAATGAAAGAAATTTCATTTTTGGGTGAACTAACCCTTTAAGTACCTTTTATGGGTCTTGACAGAAGAAATGACATTGGTGTCAACGGAGGCCTTTCTGAGCCATCATATTTCAATAAAAATATCTTCATTTGTTGTTCCAAAGATGACGGGCAGGGTCAGGGCAGGGTCTTTGCTAATAAGGTCCTTTAACATTGGGGCCTGTGAAATGCGAACACATTCTCGGGAGTCAGCAAATGGCTTGTTCTGAGACACTGCTTAAGATTTATGTGGATTAAAAAAGGAGTGGGTGGATTTTTACCATTATAGGGTGGTTATGTACATACACTGCCAACAAAAATTTATGTTCAAACACCATGTAAAAGTGAATTTTGCACAATACGTGCCCTTTAAGAGGCAGTACGCACATAGCAC
Source organism: Pseudorasbora parva (assembly GCF_024679245.1). Taxonomy (NCBI): domain Eukaryota; kingdom Metazoa; phylum Chordata; class Actinopteri; order Cypriniformes; family Gobionidae; genus Pseudorasbora; species Pseudorasbora parva. Next base: position 33,865,493 of record NC_090183.1, on the reverse strand, counting down.
TTTAAAGTGAGCCCATTTATTTATTGACTACTGTGTCCTTTTCTTGTTTTTCATTAGAAATTAGAGTTCTGATTGATATGTGACCCTGGAACAAAAACCCGTCATAAGGGTCAACTTTTTTGAAGCTGAGATATGTACATAATCTGAAAGCTGAATAAATAAGCTTACCATTGATTTATGTATTTGTTAGGATAGGACAATATTTGGTCGATATACAATTATTTGAAAATCTGGAATCTAAGAGTGCAAAAACATCTAAATTTGTTAAATTTAGAAAAAATTTAAATTTGAAAATTGCCTTTAAAGTTGTCTAAATTTAGTCTTTAGCCAATAGCCACGCATGTTATTACCAATAATTAAAAATATATATTTATGGAAATTTACCAAATATCTTTATATTCTATTGATTTTTGGCATAAAATAAATAAATTTATAATTTTGACACATAAGATGTATTGTTGGCTATTGTCACAAATATACCCATGTGAATTATGACTGGATTTGTGGTCCAGGGTCACATATAGGTAAAATGATAGTATACCTTGTCCCAGAGGATATTTCATACATATTTATAATGTTTCTCTCTAAGTAAACACCTAAATATTTATGATGAGCATTCATTCAACTTTCCATTGCAAAGTGAGAAATAAAAGGACTTGATGAAATGCGTAAAAAGGATGTTAGCTTTGCAGAAATGTTATTAGTTATACCATCACTCAATTACTCTCAGTCTTGAGGCAATAAGGTAATTCAGTAGTGTGTGCAGATAACTATTACAAAGGAGAATATTTCTCCAGTGAAATAAATTCTTCTACGAAATACTGCATTTCAGTATGCTGTATACTGTATTTTAAGCACCATTAATAACACATATTTTATACATGTTGGATTTGCATATATGACAGTATCTTTCACTGTGGCTTTCACATTTCTCTAAAATCACACTTGAATGCATCATGTCAGGTTTGTCATTGTCACTGACATCAAATCTGACATTATGCTTTTAACGGTATAGCATATTAGATTTTTTTGTCCGTTTCTCAAAGGAATTGTAATTTTATGATACTTTATATGCTTTTATCTCATTTTGGAACTTGACAGCCTCATTCCATTTTCAATTTCATTACAAAGAAAAAAGCTATGACATTCACCTTCAGTCACAGAAATTATATCTGATTGAGTTGATGAGCATACTGATTTGATTTAAAAAAGGCTTCATGTAGAATTCAGAAAGCCTTGTTATTAGTGGCACATAATGTAAGAGACTGAACGTTATTCAATGCCCTGATATACTCACAGCAAAGTCTTTTTCAGTCCTTGCTTAGACAACACATTCTTACACCCAACTCGTCACATATGGACGCTTGACCCGGACCCCTTGTCGTCACTTTTCAACGAACTGGGCGTACCTTTATCGTCAATTTTCGATGCGCTGGGTGCTCCATTCATTTCAATGATAAACCTTTGGCGTCATAAACAGACGCATTTAATTATTTGCATTTATAAAAGCAGACATGATTTTATTAATATTTAAAGGCTACTTTTATATTTTGGAGCAATTAAACCAACTCCTACCCTAAACCTACCCATATCTAAACAATATAAAACACATAACAGGCAAATAAATGTACAGTCACAAGTATTTATTGCAAAAACGGACCAAAACAGTATAAAAGTATTAAATCATGTTGCATTCCAAGTCTTCTGAAGTCATACGATGTCTTCATGTCAAGAACAGAGTTGATCTTGATGTTTTAATCGCTGAAATGATGATCCCGCTGCCCCATGAACGAACTCATTCATAACTCATTCAAATAATTCAAAAGACTCCTGAGCATGACGCAATCGGTCACAAGACACACGAGAGCCACTGACATTTTACAATCAATGCTGACGTAATGACGCAATTGGTCACAAGACATACAAGTGCCAATGCAATTTCACTATGAAATCTCACGTAACGCGCGGCAATATTCGAAATTTGAAATGTTCATGATCTTCGGCGGATGGAGATGCTCGCTTTTGGGGATTTTCTTCATACAAATCAATCGTTTGGCTTCGGAAAACTTTATTATTTTTATGGATTATTTAACTTTTTGAATAACTCATGGATGCAGACGTATGTTATATCCTGTGTTTTATATCATGTTCACACAAATGGGTAGGTTTAGGGATGGGATGGGGTTGGGTTACATGTTAAGCATGTCTAAATAGTGTAAATAAAATAAATGTAAATAAAATGATGCTTGCTGATTAAATTGAAAAACACACTCCAACATGTCATAATGGCAAAATCATAAACTAATAACATTTCTCCATGACAATAACATTCCCAATACCCAGTGCGTATGTGTATGACGCCAAAGGTTTCTCACTGAAATGAATGGAACACCCAGCTCGTCGAAACATGACGCCTTGGGGTACCTTTTGCGTCTTAATTGTGACGCGGAAGGCACTTGACCATGCTTCAGAGTTCTATAGAAGTCTATCGGACTACCCTGCACGTCGAAAATTGACGATAAAGGTACGCCCAGTTCGTTGAAAAGTGACGACAAGGGGTCCGGGTCAAGCGTCCATATGTGACGAGTTGGGCGTGAGAATGTGTTGGCTTAGAAGTAAAAATAAGCTGGAAATACCTTTGCAGCGATATACTTTTAATGAACGTTCCCAACGCTGTCCATGCTGCTGAGAGCGACGTTTAGATTAATAAGTACGTACTAAACGCTTCCCTCTCAATTTAACCACACAACAAAAATGACAGCGGCGAGAAAACAGCAGTCAAGAAAGCATTGTAGGGATGTAGATATGTTTGCACATGAAACATACAATGAACATTGTATATGCATTCGTTTCATGCGTCATAGAACCGAAGAGAGGCTCGGGAGCACGTTGAAACATCACATCCTTTTGATCTTCCCAGCAAAAATATCTCACAGAGGCAGCCTTTGAAATTCGGAGGCCTGTTTCAAACAAACAGTTGGAGATGTTATTGGATGTTATTTGGCTCTGCAGTGAACACCTCTTGTATTGACCATGCCATTAGGGCAAAAATAAAGTGCGGAGAGTCTTTCTTGCAGCATAGTGGACCGCAGGTGTAATTTGATCAAATGCAAGAATATAAATATGGCAAAAACGATGGAAAACATTTTTATGAAACAAAAAAAGTAATTGTTGTATAAAGTCAATAGGCTATATCAATTGCTATTTGCATATTGATATTCGGGAAAACAGCACTCTACCTGTTATAAATATAAAAAACGAACTCAGACAGGGGCATTTTTGCCATCTTGATTTTGGGGGGCATTTTTATTAATACTGGTGGCATTTTTGCCCCATGCCCCCATTCATTTCTGTGATGGCAGGGGGTGGGACTTTTTCAAGCTCAAGTACACAGAGGCCCCTTCTGTTGCAAGTTAAGCGAAAAAGCTTCAAGTGAAAGCCTTTTTTTTCCTTTTTCTTTTTTACATAAAATTTAATCTACAAGCTTTCATAGACAACCTTGAAAGTCAGGGAAGTTCTTTTTAGTTGGCAATGAAAAAGCTATTAATACATGAACATTTTTACAGCAACTTTAATCTTGGATGAATTATTCCTTTAAGGGTACACTGTGTAACTTTTGACTCATTGAAAACATTTACGTAAGAAACTACACCAGCAATCCTTCTTCCAAAATGTGTTTTTGTCTTACCCTGATTTACACTGGTACGCCTATTATAAGGCATATGTGTCTGGTTGGATTTAGTGGAAAATCCAACCAGACCATCCATCCATATCTGTAAATAGAGAAAAGTTGCTCTGGCTACATTGACGTGCGTATGGTGTGGGAGCGGCATATGGTAGTTGTCACAACGAGTGAGAAAGTTTGACATGAAACACTTTAAATTTCAAACTTCCAGAAACTCACCCGTTTTAAATGGCAATCATTGTTTAAACATGGATCAGTGACTATCCAAAATCAAATGTGTCCCTACTATATATGCGAAAACAACGAGAAGCTCATTGCTTGCTTGACGTGTAAGAAACCCATAGTCCGCAAAAAAATATGGACGACGCGACGGGGCCAGGACTCAAGCCGAATTAAATCTGTTTATTTTTGAACTAACCCTTTAAATTAACATAGATTTTATCAGGATTTCTTCTTATAAGGTTTTTTGCTGCAGATATATAGTAATTCTGCTGTATCTTTCCAGACAGGACACAGTGAAGTATAATCGACTAACAGGTAATAGCATTACTTTGTGACCTTTCTCACATCTAAAAAATAAGGATAACAGCTCTGAGTCTTCTCTTATAATGCCTGATGAGTTTAGAGAACACCTGACAATAGATCAGAGACCATTCCTCCAAAAAGAATCTCTCCAGATCCTTCAGATTCCCAGCTCTTTATTATTATATTATTATAGGTTTTTTTTGACAGGTTTGCTGTCAAAAAGCTATTTTTATAATTTCATCTGACAGAACCAGCTTCCTTTTGAAGTTCCAGTTGTCTGACAACTGAATATGCTGGAGTTTGTTTCTGGATGGGCAAGAAGATTTTTCTTGAAACCCCAACTTTGAGGGTTGTTTGATTTAGTTTTTTAAGGCTTTCTGTCTCCAAGACTTCACTAATCTCTGCAATTCTCCATCTATGAATCTTTGGCCACTCAAACTCTCCTCCTCACGACCTTGCATTAGGATGATATAGACACAAGTCCTCTTCTAGGCAGATTCATAAAAAATTTTGTTGATTGGAGCTTCTTGATTATTGCCCAGATGGTGGAAATTGTCAATGCTTTTGCTATATTTTCTTACAGCCACTTTCTATTTTGCTGCACATCAGAACTATATTCTGTGGTTTTACTCATTGTGATGAATGATTAAGGGAATTTGGCCTTTTTATTTCCTCATATTTACACTCCTGTGAAGCAAGAAGTCATAGCTAGACAATTTCAAGTTAATAGTCACCCTGGTGTGCTAAAAATGTAAGTAATGATGGCAATATACTTCAGTGATATTTTGCTCATATAAAATTCTAGTGGAGCCGATTGTGGCCAGCGTGTTTTAGAGAAAAAACTAGACAGACATGCATAATTTGTTGATCTTGCACCTGTTACATTTTCTATCACATCGGAAGCATTGGAGGCACAGGCAGCAGACCTTGTAAATCAGACCTTACGGACAGCTCTCTCCTACTCTCGGTGCTCGGTCCACGTTTGCACTGTGCACATGGGAACAGTTTTTGCTTAGTCTTCATAATTCAGCATTGGGTGTTACTATGCCTCCCCAGACATCCTGATAGCTCATTTGCTAAACCCATGTTTTGTTGTAGGGTTCTCTGGAGGGACTAAAAGCCCTTTAGTTGCCAGTAAGTCTTACATGATTAGAAACTAGCACTAATGAGGGGAAGGACAAATGGAGTGGAATCAATGGCTCATGGGGTCAGAAAGAATTAATACCAGGCTGCTGAGAGGCTGCAAGCAATTAGATGTGAACTACTGAGACAAAAGTGCAGCTTCTTCAGATTAGTCAGGCAGCAAGGAACACTGGAAGGTGTGATTTAGGACTGGAATGGTCAAACCACACTGTTAAACCTTACCCGTTTTTTTTATAAGTAAAATACTGGCAACACTGTTGCCAGCTAGTTAGTGTAAAGAATCTGTTACAGTGACTAACTGGCAACAGTGTTGCCAGTTTCATACCGTAAATCAGGCATTACAGTTGATAACTGGCAGCAGTGGTTTCAGTTAATTACTGTACTGCATATACTTTAAAATCATTTATAATTCAGTACTCATTGTGGTACTCTTAAACTTATGAAGCATTCTGGCATGTTACTTCAATAAAAAATATAAAGAACATTTAAATCTTTACACAATTTGACTTTATTACTTAGATTTTTATCTATTGCCCAACATAGCAGAATTACAAAAAAACGAATGAAACTAATAATTGGCTCCTTCATAACAATTATATCAACAAATATAATATGAAAACACACACATATTTTCAAGACATGTCAAATCCGGCCTCCAACCAAATAAAAATTAACTTGGATGCAACACCCAAATCTACATCTCAGCCACTAATGACCCTCAGGTAATTTATGTTAACACAAATTAAATGACATTCTTGTATCCGTACAAGTAAAACATTAACAAAAATGCTTTCAGTTAGTTGTAAAATTCAAATTGCTCAAATTCAGTGAGCAACTACTAAAATGTATGTACATGTGGATTTATGTTTTGAATCTTTCTTAACAGATGACAGTTTTACGGCTAGTTCCAGCTTTGGAAGCACATTTTGTCCCGTCAGGATTAATCCTCATTAAAAACCTGTTGAGTGAATCAGACAACAGCTATTTCAGAAATGAAGTAACAAATCAAACAGTTCAGAAAAAAACATACTACGAAACAATATAAATACAAATAAAATGCACAACTGTGGCAAACTCATGTTATATGATTGCACATGTACCTTTCAATGAGTTCTAATGTGGCACTGGCTGACTCTTATTGATATTCAATGTTAAATACAAGACACTGAAAACACATGCAGTGCCACTGAGAAATCCAACTGCTCATCAATGCAATGAGTGTCACTTTCATCCACTTAGATGAATTTACAAGGCTATCTTGTGAAATTTGTTCTCACCATAAAAACTACCAAAACACAGTAATTATTTACGATATATTTCATGCTTACCAAGCATGATGAGCCTTGGTGTGACTGGTAGATGTAGATCATTTTCCACTGACATTCAGGTTGAAGTTTTCTTTGGAAAGAAATTTGCCCTATGTTGGAGTTGTTTTGTATAAAAAAGTTAGTTGGTGAAAAGGCAAATGTAAACAGTTCGAAAAAAACGGTGACGTAATGCATCATGGGAATGTAGACCAGTAATTTACCAGTAAATGTTAAAGTTATTTCCCTTCATGGGCGCTGAAGGTAATGTACTGTAGTTTAGTGCAGCAAAACCTCACCTCATATTACAGTAAAATACCTTCCACTGATGTTAAAGCTAGATACTGGCGATTTTACAGTTATTTACCCAGAAATCTACAGTAAGGTTTAACAGTGCACTGCTCTTACACCAGACTCTCCCGGTCTGTTGTGCAAAAACAAAAAATATTAAAAGAAATATAAAAGAATTGTACACTTTTATGGTAAGTCTTATACTCACAAACTGGGAAATGGTCAGCAGTTTGTTGCTGTTTTCTGTCTTTGTGTCCGGGTGTTATCACATTAATGTTACTCTAAAGCAAAAATGGGATTATTCAAGGATGAACATTTCTATAGCCACCATGATTAATAATTGACTGTGTATTTCAAGTTTCACTAACCACTTGTACTTTACCTTGCTTGGCAAAAAAATAAATAAAAAAATCTCTGCCTTGACAATAATAAATGCCTTTTTGCAGTGCACTGGTAGCATGTGCAAACAGACATCTTAAATATCATGGCCGGGCATCTGTTTTATGATGTGTTGTGATCTATAAAAGATGATGTCATAGATTACAAACCGGCCTTCCATTGCTTCTTCCAATCCCAATTGCAATGTGTTATTGAAACATGCAGTACTTCTCATCTATTTTTATAAATATTTTAAACTCCCAGGAACGAGGAAGCTTCTGACCATAAAAACACAATGTCTAAATTGTGACTTGTGTGTGGGTGTGTATGAGAATGATCTCAAATACTGCTCGGTTTCATGACCACTGATTGGGTGAGACGTCTAAAATGAGTAAAACTGAAAAAACCTGATAACAAATTTAACTCTATGTGAATTCCAGGGGAAGCATTTGAGGTTGCTGTTTGAAATTAGTCAATGTTCTGCCAGTTTTTCAGTGGTTTTGGTACTTTTCCTCCATTTACATTCCATTCCTGTCCAGAATATAACATTGTTCAGGTCTATTTAAATATCTCTAGTGCATTTCGTCCTTCAGTGATGTGACAGAGTTAATAATAAGGTGTGAGGAAGTCACTCTGAAACTGATGGACAGATGGTCTGTTTTGATCAAATTCACCATGGATTCTGTTTGACATTCCAGCTAAAAATACTTTTATTTTACTTAATACTTTTCATTTCCCTTAGTCTATTTTACTTAATTTATGTATACACTGGAAAATCATTACAGTTTCTTTTAGTGACCAGCTATGGGAGTTTGTTAATGATACACTTAAGTCTCTAGCAGGAGAATCAATGTCAGCAAGAGAGTCAATGTCAGTTTATCACTTTGAAATAAATGCTTAAAATACAAATTAGTCCAAAAGATTGTTGGTTCTTACTATCAGTCTTGGGAGAATGAGCATATATTAGTAGCCTTTAGTAGTAAAAGCCTTCAGTAAAACAACAACAGACATTGTGTCACCACAAAAGTGCAATACAACAAAACCAAGAGAGACTTTTGTGCTTGTTTTAAACTTTATTTTAATCTTGTTTGATTTGTATGTAGGGGCACTCTTTCAGGAAATTGATATTAGACCACGTTCAGTTTTTTTGGGCAGTTGTGTTGTCTGCTCCAAGCAATTTAACTAATGTTGAAATGATCAATCTAAATTTCAAAGTCAGCCAAATGCTTGACCTAACATCCCATGGTAATAAAATAACTTTCTGTAAATTCTCTGCTAGCAGTTTTTACTATAGAACAGGATCATTGGTCATCAACCAATCACTGTAAATTAATTCAAAACAAATTCTCACAAAAAGTATGCAATTCCTGATTTTCCCACATGCAACATGTAATTATCTGATGAAAACAGATACAAATAGATCTTTGTAAAACAACAATAACAACAACAACAACAACAACAAAATGTTTTCCGAAAGGTTCTTGGCCTCTGATTCAGAATTGTTCTTAACAACAATGGGCTGCCCAGTTAAATTTGAAATCTTTCTGTCAAGCTTATTATTACACTGATTGTTTCTTATTGCTTGTGGTTCTTGAGCACAGTTATCAAGCCTGCAGGGTGCAGCACTAATCTTAGTCAATTAAACTTTATTAAGCTTTATTAGGTAAGAAAGAAAGAGGCATTCATGCTCATGTTTGTTATAGTGAATAACTTTAGCTCATTCATTACTCAGCTACTTCCAAAAACTTGTTTACTATCAAATATATGATTTCTACCTCTATTAGCCTACATTAGAATCCTCCTAGGCATAGCACAACTCCAGAATACTCATTAACACGCATTTGAGGATAATTAGTATTCATGTTACTGATATTTAACCTTGTTTGGTTAAGCTATAGCAGAGCATACTAATATCATTCAGGAAGTTGTTCATCTAATGCTGTTTCCACTGTATAATGTTTACACCTCAAGGCATTTTTCTGTGGTGTTGATTAACAGCATTTGTTTTATTAGTTAATGCCTAAAAATTACTATAATATTGGCAGAAGAGGCTCGGTAGCTTGTTATCTAAAAGTAGTTCAAGTTTATAATGATCATTTAGGACCAATGTGCTAATAATTTTTCTTTATACTGGGGAAATTTTCATAAACCTTGGAGCATTGAAGCAAGTTCAAGCTTTACTCATTTCAAGTCATCAGAGGTTTTACAGTTTATTTCCAGCTTTTATAAATATCATAATTGTATCCACTTTATTTTAACATAACACTTTAAATTCACTTTACAGTGAGTTTATTTTTGTCATTTAAAAGACATTACATGTACACAATTGACATCATTATATATTGAAATTGTTTTTATCAGTAAATGAATCCTTGAGTAATTAACCTCTTACCTCTTACATTTAAAGACAATTTGGGGTTATTCAAACTCATTACCACCCCTCGAGAGTTGGAACTATTTTACTCTTTTATTACAGAGAGTTACTAATGTTATAGCAATTAGATGATTTTTCATGCGTCTTAATGTTTTCAGAACAAAAAAAATTATCATCCTTTTCCAAGATTCATTTAAACTTCAGTCCCATGATTCTCATAACACACATTCCTTTCACAAATGCAAATGTTCACCTTTATTTAATTGTTCCCTAATACACACCAGATGTTTATGGATATAAATGTCTTCAGCGTAGAGAGTTTGATGGGTCCCCCTGGGCTTTTTGAGGGATGAGAGCTTTGTATGTGATTGGTTCATACCATCCTATTTCCAAAATCCATCTTAAAGTCAAGCACTAGATTGTAAGAACCTCAGTTTATATAATGTTTTGCTTCTCCTTCTGAGCGTCATTTGAAACTGTCCTTTTGCATATTAAACCCTCCTACTCTGTCTTCCCAAATTACACTTCTCTGTCTCTTGGGTTCATAAAGTCTCTTTCACAGAGAAAGAAAGCTCAAGGCTCCAATAAAGCCAATCTGTACATGTAAAGCAATCACTCACCAGTTAAATCAAGCAGATGCACCAACCTGGTGAGCAATTCACAGAGTAATGAACTGTAAAACCCATTTTGTCTGAGACGCTTTCCGGACATGTGACCGCAGTGAGATACACACTGGTCTCGAGGTGTCACATTTGCTCTTGGGTTTATCCACAGTAGAGCCTGCAAAACGTTACATCTCATTCTCATAATCTCACTCTCCCTAGCCGTACGCACTGGCCAAATAGCTGTCATGCAGGACCGTGACCGAAACACCGTCCAGAGACATTAAACTCATGCCCTCGCAGACCTTTATCTGACAAGCATCACCTGACTTACGCTGGTGTCTGTTGTATTCTAAGCAAACAAAAGATGTTGAGTCTGTTTGCTGGAAGGCTTGTGGGGATTGTTAAAATTCATCAAATGCATTGTATAAAATTGCTACCTTGGAAAAACACAGATGTGTGGCTGTCTGCTGTCCAGAATATCAATGTCAATGCAGTATCTCACCAAATCCGTCCTTTCAAGCAAACCAGAGGATTTAGAAGCAAGTAAACAATGTTGTTGTATAAATACATGTCAAGTGTACTGTAAAAGCTAGGATTTCATGAGTTGAAGTTATGAGTTATGGAGTTATGAGTTTGTTATACGACATGTCACGTTCAGTCCTCTGTTTATGCAGTTAAGAGTGTCTGTTTTTGGCTGAAATGAGGAGGTGTTTCCTGGACAACTCAACTCCACTGCACCTCCAGAGGCCAGCTTATCAACACCTGGCAAATATCTGGGCATTTTCAGTGTGCCAGGGGAAGACTGAACAAATGGAATGAAACCTTTGGCCAACTGCCACCTCAATGACTTGATGAAACAATCAAAAATGCAATATAATTTTAACTGCATATTTAATTTGATAATAAACACACTTTAGCATGCCAAGAAAACAGTATTAAAGTTGTATTTAAAAAGGGCTCTACAAAAAATTCTCCCTAAACTTTGAGTCTCTGTAAATTATACATCCTTGATTCATGACTAATCACGGCAGATGGATCTTCTCAAAGTGTCCATTTACTGTCATTGAGGTCATATTATTTATTTAACAGATCCGCTGCAGGTCTCTAAAGAGATACGTTCAAAACAAACAACTGCTGAAAAAGTAAATGACATAAGTAGGATCACATAAACACTGTGTGAAAGTAACAGCGGTGATTGTATTGCTTTTGAGAAGCACATTTGAATAGGTGGTATTATTTATATTTCTAAGATACAAATACGATCTTCTGGTTGTGTTAGGGTAAAATCATTAATTTGTTAATTTGTTCACTTGTTTGTTTCTCCATTAGTGCTACATATGTGAACCAGATGTTCCTCTGTTGCTATGGTTACTTCGCTGAGAAGATGTCTTGCTCTCAAGACCAATTTTGTGCTTTGAAAGTAGAAACGGGGGGACTTAATCTTAACATCTGAAATACCTGTGTATTTTTGATATATATATATATAAAGATATTCTTGCAATTTGTATGAAAATAGTATGATAATTTTAACATTAAACATTAAAGGCACAAAATAAAGTCTATGTAGAAACCATCAATTATTAATAGTTCATTTAACCAGTGTAACAGTGATTCATGTCTGTGTGTCTGAATGATAAATGTAAGTGCATTACTAGAGCGGCCCTGCAAGTGTGAATGCAATGGCATTCAAGCAAAGATGTGAAATACAATTTAATGTTGAAAACAAAGCGTGATGTTAGTTCTACAGCACAATGGTAGTTTATATACAATGAAGACTATTTTGGCCTTTTGTTTGAGGACAACTAGAACCTCAAAACATAATGCCTAATCACATAAATAGTCAGTGAATGACATCAGCAGAGTTACTTCCTAGGAAGTTACTCATTTAAAAGTAATTTTAAGCTTTTGAATTGCGGTCAGCAGCGAAAGACAACTAATTTCTCCATTTGCGCGAGTGACTGTTTTGCTTCTCACAGAGCATGTGAGTTTTAAAAAGTTTTATTAGGTGCTTTTGGCTTTGAGCGGTTAAATATACATGGTAAAAAGTATCAAAATGCCCATCTTTGCTAATATCCTCATAAACAGTCTAATGGGCTAATATATATATATATATAAAAAAGAACCAATCACATTGAGTATGTAACTTTCAGCGATTAGGAGTGTTGAGAAGAGAAACATGGTAGAAGAGGCCAGCCTTCCTTGGTATTTCATCCAATCATTGAAGAGATCTAAATAACGTGATACTAGTCACGTAACCAATGCCATCTCACGACCAATTCATGGTTGGCCATTCAGATGGCTAATTTGTATTAGTGACCTCACTCGTATAAATTCTTACGATTTGTCTATACTGCAGTGATGGAGCGAGGTTAGGGGTAGGTCATTCGTACAATCGTACGAAATCATACGAGTTGACCAATACGTCCAATACGTATGATTAGCAAAATTTGTGATGTCGTACAAATTCGCACAAATTAGCCACCTTGTAAAATATGTTCGAATTGAGTTTGGGTTGTTTAAACAGCTGCCGCTGATGTAACTACGTATAGGCAGTACAGATGTTGAATATTTGATCTCAAACTAATTTATCAAACTACCATTCGAACAACAGCTACAAATTTAAAATGAAGGAAGACCCCCACACCTATAGTCTAACCTAAGACATAGGCTACAGCAATCAGCTTCACTTAACGGTTGAACACTGACATTTAAAGGACAGTAGTGTGGATTTTTGCTTCAAGTGAGTGAAATTATATATAAATTGTCTTGCTGTGTGTGTTTTCTGTAAATGTTCTGTCTAAACATTACCCCGATAAAGCCTATTTAAAGCAGTTAACAAAATCATTGGGAGTGAATTTTGTGTGCCTCTACTTTAAAACCCACCAGCCCTCACTGGAATTGATTCCTCTTTTGCGTTTACTCTCACTTGAACGGAGACATTACATTACACAAAATTATGTGAAAATACCCATCTCAGCAAGTATTCTCTCGGCTATATGTCATAAGTGTACAGGTGAGAAAGAAAATGGATGTGTGTCAGTATATTCGGACCGTGCATTCTGTCTTATAGTGACAGCAGTCAGAAGGGAAGTGGTTATGACAGCTTTTAGGAGTGTTTCGCGTAAAAGTGTCAAGCAGCATCTCCAGGCACTCCCTTGAGAACCAGACCACACATTATGTGCACCACTGCAAGAGAGACTATTATTCTACCACTTACTGTACATGTGCATTGATTTTTTTTGAGCAATATTAAAAATATAATACCTGTCCACAGCACTATGTATCCATGTCATGTGGCAAACAGAGTAACCAGGACAACAAGCTTTCTTTATGTCACTGCAAAAGCAGAACAATGAACCAGCCGTAGACATTTAATTAGGCTGTCAGATCTGTTCAAAGTCAATTCAGGGTCCATATGTGAGTTCTAAAGAACCATGAATATAATATAAGCTGGATCTGAATCTATACGATCTGTTCACATCTTTAAATTCAATACTTCCCCGTACTACCTTTTAAATCATCTACCTTGACAAAAGCTGTACACATGGCAATGATAACTCTCAAAGCCATTTTATTTATTAAACGGTTTTGATTCTAATATTTGTGGACCTGAAACGATCAATAATTGCTCTGATAGTTTTCAAAAGTAATAGTATGTCACAAGTTGGAAATCAACGAAGCATTTAGATCAAAAGTTAAAATAAAATCATTTATTGATTATGTCCCATGCAGTAAAACTAATAGATATATGATGATGAATGATGCAATACAGGACAGAAAAAAGCAATACACATCTCAGATATCAAATACGCTGTCTGGACTCATCATATCAAACTGAATGTCCAAAGCATCACAGGGAAAAAGACTCATTGGATTGATTGCTTAGGTACTCCAGGGTCTGAATAAAAGGATTTTGTTTTGCAAATATAATATGGGATTACTATAATAGAGGCATTTGCATCTAAATGTTTGCTCACACAGCATACAGACTGGATGAACTGGCAGTGGTGTTGTGTCATTAGCTGCACTATACATAGATACTGTCGCAATAACTGTCACTTTAAATACCATATGGTTGGTTAATTGCTGATTATTCAGACCAGTTGTTTGCTGTCATGCACATTTCTCCATTTTACAAAATCCAGCAGGTGATTATACAACACTTCCTCTCCAGCTCTAGAGACAGATGGAGCTGAGGTTACCATGAGCTCAGGCCTCTGCGTAAATAAATTAGTGCTTGAGGAGACCTTCAGGATCTACCATCCACGGCCACCACTGCAACAGAAACCACCATAGAATAATTTATAAAAATGTTCTAGAAGGATGAGCAGGGCATACAGCAGATGGCTGGAATAATGTTGAACTTGAGTGCAGCAGAGATGTTATTCAGCAAGCTAATAGGATAAATAGTCACGTCTAACAATATGTAAGCTATGCTATCAGCATCATTATAGCACCATTTGTAATATCTTTATGTTTTTGTGATTAATTTTTGCAAAACAATTTCATCATTAAATAATTAGTAGATAGGACACATTGTGTCAGAAAAGGTCAATGTATAATGGGTAGAAATGATAATGCTGTCCATAATTAACTCACATAATCACGATGGAACGAACAGTAGTCCAACATGATGAAGGCTTGCAGTGAACTGTTCTGTTGTACGCTATCGAGCTGTTTAGATCTAGTCTGCACACTTCATAAATAATTCAGGAGGATATTCAGCACAAATTAATCTATTGAGATCTGGATAGAGAGACATAAGCTCGATTCGAGACACAGCGGTTCTAAGAGTCCCACAGTAGAAGATTATGTACTCTAATGTAGTGCCTTAGAGAAATCATCTAGAAATAACTTTATGACAGCTTGATTATCTGTGTTTATTCTTTAGTTCAAACATTTGAATACAGTGTTTATATAACTTATATAGTTGTATATATTGTTGTGAAACAATTATGGAAAAAATAGTAAAAATGTGCTGTTATTTAACGCCTTCACTGTTACCATATTTGGATGGCAAAAATGTTTTTTGACAGAATGCTCTGGCTCTGCTAACATACACTATCATCTATTTATATTCCACAGAGTGGTTGATTCATAGGGCGATATCCAGACACAATAAGTATTTTGTTAGCTGCATTTGTCTCATTCAGATTCTATTATAGGCCTGTCAAAGCCCTGATGTCTAAATATGATTAGCGTTCCCAGCCAATTTTAGAGGCAATATATTGGGCCTGTCACACTCAGAAGACTTCATCTTCATCTTAGATGCTGGTCAATAATGCGTCCTAATTATAATGAAACATTCAGATTTGAGGTTTAAGAGTGTGATTAGGACATTTGTCAAGGGTTCATTTAAAGATACAGTACAGTGTATATGGACGTTTCTAATAAACAGATTTAATTAGAGAAAGAAAGAAAGAAAGAAACATGGATTAATTGTAGAATTGTAAAATTAAAGGAAAATAATAACAAAATAAACATTTTTGATTTTCAGAATTGTCAAAAAATTGATTAGATTTAAGTGACAGTTCACCAAAATAAAATGTAGTCACATATTGTGACATACACCCGAGTAAAAAAAAAAGATTATATCTATCGATTGTTTACTGGATGGAGGCAAATTACAATTATAATTTCAGAATGGCTGCTTAAAGGGACAGTTCATCAACAATTTAAATGTATTCACCTTCAAGTTGTTCCAAAGCTGTATAATGTCTTTAAGTTGAACACATAGGAAGATACATTCCTACTATGGAAGTCAGTGGTGCCCAGTGTCCACAAAGCAGCCTAGTTACAAACGTTCTTCAAAAGAGCAAAGAAACTCATACGGTTTGAGAGTGAGTAAATAATGAGAGAATTTTCATTTTTGATTGAACTATCCCTTTAAAGTGCACCAAATACGCTACTTAAGAGATCTTTAGAAATAAAGGAATCAAATGTAAAATAATATGTTCTGTTGCAAGTTCACATATTCAATCTTGTGTTTTCTTATGGTTTATTGTTGAGCTGTCAAGTTGTCATTGTTAAAATAATCAGTTATTAAATGATTATTTATTTGTGTCCTTGAAGTCCTTGTTGCAGTTGTTTTTGTTTTTTTAGGGTGGTGTGCAGTGGTGGAACTAGACTTTCCAAGAAATTCATATACATGTCCATTTTGCCAGAGCAGTTTCATCTGCACGTGTTGAGAGAATCTTTAGTGTTGCAGGAAAGATCTTCAGACCAGAATGGCGCAGACTCAATGATAAAACATTTGAGGAGCGATTGAGAATTAGATGCATCAGTGTTGCTCAGTGAGTTTTGCATTGGAATTAATGATAACTGCATTTACAACAACTTTGAGTTATTGGGTTACTTTGAAATTAAAATAACATTGGAACAAAACTAACTAAACAACATTGAGGGGGTCATTTATTTCAAATGATCATGTATTCATGGTTGAGGAGTGACTACAGTGTAAAAAATTAATCATGGGCCTTGTAATTTTCACAAAAATAAAGGTGATAATTAAAAATAGTGTGTATATTTTATTAAGAAAATTGTTTTTCAGTGTTGTATAGCAATACAACCAAGAGACACAGTTTTTTAAAGGAAATGTAAGCAATTTTGAGGCTTGAATTGAGGAACTGATTAAGCTGATAAAATGAAGGAAAATAAGGTTGCTTGTTTATTTTAAGAGAATTAGCTTAAGTTTTAATTAGAGACACCATCCCAGCATGCTTTGCATATGGAGATTGGAGATTAATATTGAAATGAAGTGTTGTTTAATGTGTTTTTGAGTGAAGGGAAACATCTGTTAATGTATAATCTTCATTTATGTTTGACATTTGAAAGGATTTCTGTTATGTTGAAGTTTTGACCATTACCATTTTGCAGAAGAGTAGAGCTTATGGTTAGGTTGTGATGTGAATAACTGCAAGTATTATGATTACTATTATGAAGAATGTTGCTTTGTTCAATGAACAATAACACAATTTAAAAGCATAAAGCAATTTGCTAATGCAAGTGCAATAACAAGTTTGTTTCTACTTGTGCCAGCATCGAACAGACTATTAATTGAATAACATAACTGAAAGTTAAATATAAACAGCTCATTGCCATTTACTCTTTATATATTTTTTCAAAGTCATCTTAAATTAAAAAAACACATTCCACTAATAATATTTAATTCATCATTAAAAAACTTCTTAAATATTATGTGTAATATTGTTACCTTAATTTTTTTAAGTTAGTAAATGTAAAAAATAAGTTTTTAAAATGTAATCGTTGTATTACTGAGGTAAAATGTGTAATTCAGTTAGTTACTAATCATATTAAAAGGAAATTGCTTTGCATTGATAAAGTAATCCAAACCACATTTATAATGAGTAACTTATAACAGTAAGCAATTACATTTCCAAAGTAGCCTTCATGACACTGAATGTATGTGAGATTCAACACATTCTTTCTGTTGTGTGACTATAAAATGTATTTTAATTGTTATGAATGTAATTCCACTTCCTGTCATTCCAATTACACTGAAGGTGGCAACCCTAGTGAATATTAAAGGATTAGTTCACCCAAAAATGAATTTACTCACCCTCAAGCCATTTTAGGTGTATATGACTTTCTTTTTTCAGAAGACTCCAATCAGAGTTATATTTTTAAAAACATGTCTTGGCTCTTCCAAGCTTTATAATTGTAATAAATGGGGGATTAAATTTTGAGGCCCAAAAAAGGGCACCCATTTATCATAAAAGATATTCACACGGCTCCGGGGCTCCGGGGCTTATATGGCTCCTTCTGAAGTGAAGTGATGCGTTTGTGTAAGAAAAATATCCATATTTAAAACTTTATAAGCCAAAAAACATTTTAGCTTAATAAGCTTCCTACAAATGGCCATATGCATCAATTTATGGCGAAAGAGTGACCCCTGACCATTACGTATTGATGAACGTGGAAGTGCAGCGGATAGAGCAAAACACAAATTAGAAGTCTAAAATTAGAATTTTTAAAGATAAATGTCAGAGGATTTCAATATAAGAGAAGAGGAGCTTGAGTTTATTGCCCATGCAGCTCTATTAATTTGAACCGCGAGGTGTCAAAGCTTGAGTCAGGGGTTACCGTTTTGGCATAAGTCAACTTGCGTAGTTCATCCGGAAGAAGTTCTTTTAGTTTATGGGTATTTTTCTTACAAAAAGCCATCACTTTGCTTCAGAAGGCCTTTTTGAACCCCCTGGAGTTGTATGGATTACTTTTATGATGGATGGATGGATGGATGGATGGATGGGTGCACTTTTTTGGACTTCAAAATCTGGACCACCATTCACTGCCATTATAAAGCTTGGAAGGGCAATTATATTTTTATTACAACTCCAGTAATTGTTTTCAGTCATGTGACTGTTGCGGAGCATTGGAGGGCAAAACCGCCATAGAACTGCATTGAACTGCAGCACAAGCCTGTCAAATTTCCATCTTAAAACAAAAAAATGTGAACAAGATGGAAGTTTTGGGCACTTATGATCCACGTACTGCACCTGCCGCAATATTTCAAATCACTAAAACCAACGGGATGGGACGTTCTAAAACATTTAACTTGAAAAACACTTTAGGGTGGTTTGCAATAAAAAGGTTTCAATTAAACTAACTGATGCCACATATGGACTACTTTGATGATGTTTTTATTCCTTTTCTGGACATGGACAGTTTAGTGTCCATAGACTTTCATATGCTCTCTGACTAAATATAAAATATCTTAAACTGTGTTCCGAAGATGAATGGAGGTCTTACGGGTGTGGAACAACATTAGGGTGAGTCATTAATGACATCAATTTAATTTTTGGGTGAACTAACCGTTTAAGCAATGTTTAACACTAATCTAGGATTAGTTTAAAATCGATTTGTTGCACCACTTAATTTTAAACAGATCAATTACGTTGTAAAACTGTTAGAACAGAGCTGATCAAGCAGCACAGGCAGAGGGTGAACTGACGACAGGCTAAATAATCCTTATTTGTACAACCCACCCTTAAAGTGCCATAATGTAAAACAGTGATATAAACAGTGATTTTTATTATGTAGCCTGCCTATATACAGGTGAGCAGATGAGATAATGAATGTAATGCGTTTTGTTTATAACGGATTCTGATGGGGACAAAAATGCTGTTCATCTGCTTTTCTGTATTAAGTATGCATCATCAATAAGGTGTATATTGAATTAGCTCTTTTAAAATGAAGGAAAGCCTTCAAATTTTGCCCTCCTAGTGTGCGAAGTCACGTGAAACTACGAATTGCATTCGTCTGAAAGAAAAAAGTTATATACACCTGGATGGATTGAGGGTGAGTAAATCATGTAAATTATCAAAACAATGTTCATTTTTGGGTGAACTATCCCTTTATGTTTTTGCTCATATCTGTCTTGCTGTGCATGTCAGTCCTGTTATTCCTTAAAGAGGACTTTATGTAACCTTGCTAACTTCCTTATTACATCTTTTCAAAATGGCCACCATCGGGGCGAGCACATTTTATGTAAGAAATAAAGGTATGAATGATATTCGTAAGTACATTTTTTAAACATTATTCTTTGCTTGTTTATAGTAAGAAAACATCTCGGCAATATTATTAGAGTGAATTTTCACAAAATGTCCACTCTAGGACTTTGCACTTATGTTTGTTTCACTTTTTTGTAGTAGACTATGGCTGAGAAAATTGTGAATAAAATCATTGAGGGAGTTTAAGACAGATTTTACCTGGGTCTTGGGAGGATATGGTTAAAGGGGATATTAACAGCTATCGCGAGAGTAGAAAAGCATATTTAGTTTTAGATTATTGGTTCATACAGTAGCAACTTGAGTACTGTAACAAGCTGTTATATGAACTGGACAGTTTGAGAAAATACCTTTTAGTGTTTAATAAAAGGGTGCCAATATAATATTTATGGCCAATGTGTTTTGGGCAAAAGCATTTATTTCATAATGCGATTAACCCCCACTTTTAAATATTTTACTTCAATGAAAGGGTGGATTTTTGTGTGCATTTTTTTGAATGAAAGATCAAAAGGTTAAACAGAATCAAAAGGATCAAAAGCAGAATTATTTTTTTACAGCCATCTTTGGTCATATTTAACAGGGGTGCCAATAATTCTGACGACAACCATACATGGAATTTATTGTAAAATGATAAAAATCTCCACAACAAGGTTCTGATCATACTTTTGGGGTTTATTCTGCCAGAATGTACAGATGACTGTTATGGATATAAAATATTGATAAAAAAAATTATAATAATTATAATGTACCAAATTATCTTGAAACAACACAAACACTGCAACAATATAACAGTAGTCTAATATTAAAGTCTTCATGAAGTGGAAATTGTGTATTTTCTCCATTATTGTGACGTATATCTGAATGAAATGTCTTCACAAAAGAGAAGAATGTAGGGCGGGACTTGATTTTGTTGAGGAGGAATATTGCAGAAGTTGATTACGTTCCCCTCGCAAAACCTTTGCGTTCTTTGCAAGTGAATGCAAAGTTTCTTGGGGGAACGCAAACATTTTGCAAGCGAAGACAAAAACATCTCATCCCATATGATTTTTTTCTTCTTCTCCGTGTCCCTTTAGGCACTCTGTACAATTCTGACAATTCTATTTTGTGTCATGCAGTTCTGAGAAAAAAAAGTTTGAATTCGACTTTTTTTTCTTCCCATGTCGGAAACAAGCTTCCATTAGTCCATGGAGAACGGCATGCACTGAAAAATGGTGTTTACTTTAAACAACTTTTCACTCAGAAATTGCTAGTAAATTCCACAAATATCTACAAAGAAATTGCAAGTAACATAGTAAATGCCACGAGTAAATGTGATATTATTTGACCAGAATAATATTTTCTATTAAAATATACTCCAATATCATCAATCATTTTCCACAATGTATCAGGAAATGCCACGACTCCTAATGCCATGACTGACCAATCAGAATTGAGTATTCCAAAGTGTAATAGCAATCAATAGCTAAATGCTTATACTATAATATTCTGTGAAATAGCTGGCATTTTGATATATAATCCACCAGTGAGCAATTGAATTAAAGTGACACATGGGCTGTTCACAGCTCAGATGAGCCTCATGGCACACGAGTCTAATGGCTTTCTATTGCTTTCATTACTCATGCTCAAATATCGGGCACACATCTTTCAGGTTGTAATCAGACACAATGTACTTGAATGCATGATGAAACACATCATTTTTTTTTGTTTTTCTTTTCAATAGGCAATTATTACATTGCATAGAAATTGAACTGCCAAGCCAGACCAGCATTTAGGCAGGCGAGAGGGTAATAATGA
This sequence comes from Pseudorasbora parva, assembly GCF_024679245.1. Taxonomy (NCBI): domain Eukaryota; kingdom Metazoa; phylum Chordata; class Actinopteri; order Cypriniformes; family Gobionidae; genus Pseudorasbora; species Pseudorasbora parva. The sequence continues at coordinate 33,843,867 of NC_090183.1, read as the reverse complement.
CATTCCAAGCCATGGCTGTGAATTCCGATAAATGGTTATGTTAGTCACTCTAAAAACTAATACTATGATTTACTCAATTTTTTTGGTGAAACATTTTTACACTAAAAAACTTGAGTAAATTTTAAAGCAGTGAAATCAATTATAGACACCATATGAACTGAGTAAATGTAAGTAAAAAAATTAAGTAGATCTGAGTAACTGCATTTGTTACATTAACAAATTCAATTGAGTAGAAAAAATTGGGTAAAAAGCATTTTAAAAACCAATATTTATGACTAATATGAACTGTTTTTATTTATGAGTATTACTAACTTGTATAGTATAACTTTAATTTCCTCTAAACCTTTGTAAAATACTCCACAGTCCACACAAACACACTTATACATGACATGGCCTTTATTGTCGACGAGTACAGCAATAACGTTACAGCATATATTAGGCTACTGTTTTGACATGTAAAGAATAACAGTTATTTTACAACATTTAAACTCATGTAACAAACATTTTAGAAGTAAAAATTAAACATTTAAAAGTAATTCAAGTGTAATCAACCGGTCTGTTATCCCATTTCCACCGTATCAGCGCTGTTTCTCGAGCCTGAGATGGACTAACGTTAGCGGTCTGCGGGTGGACTTTGAACTTGAGACCGCTGTCCTGCGTTTCATTTGTAGCTGAAAGATGCTGCGAGGCGCCAGACTCCATAACCTGACAATAAACAAACAGTGCCCAGTTTTAATAAGATTTTATCATCCAAATTCATTATATTCATTATCTTCACGAATAAAGTTGTGTGTTTTGAGCCACACAGCAGGCGTTTCAAAGACCAACACCACACGTTAACTTAAGGTGACTCACACTGTCCCTGTATGTTGTTTTGAATTAAATAAAATGCCTTTTAGCACAGTAATGATTATATAGATTTAAAAAAAAAAAAACATACAAACCTGAATTTCAGAGAGGAAATGCCCCAATTCTGCGACGCTGAGAAGAAGAAACTGCTCTGGTGACTGAGGAGAATTCAAATATCTGCACTCACTCAACCGTCGAGCTGTCGTCACGTCAGAGGGTGGGGGAGGGGCGCATTGGAGTAAACTTACTCAATTTCTTCAGTGTGTGTTAAATATTGATAATCTTGATTTTAATTAAGTAATATTTGTGGTTCTTGAAACAGATCGGTTTAATTTTCCATTCTCAAATATTTTGAAATAAATTTCACAAATGTATTAAGTATATTCAAAATAAATAATTGGTTATTTGAATACTAAATTATTTTAGTGAAAAAAACTTAAATATAACTATAAATTTTAGACAAAATTAACTGTTGGATTTTTAGTCAATTATTTTGGTATGTTTAACTAAAACCATCAAGTAAATGATATTGAGAGATTTTATTAAGTTAATAAAGTTAATTATTACTGTGATATTTACTAAGCCACTGAATTATTTTTTAGAGTGTAGTTTGTGGTTATATCAGTCAAATGGACGTTATGAAAGATGGAGAAAACAGCAGTTATAAATCAATGGCTCGTTTTGTGCTGGTTCTTTCCCCATAATTACAATACAGAATTAATTTGCACATGGAAGCAAAATATGCTAAAAAGCAGAAAATGTTATCTAAAAGTGAAAGTAATTATTACAGAGTTAGTGGCATTGCAGCAACTGCCGCAAGACTCATTTAAAGATACATCTGTTTGATTATTATATTGAATTTTTCATTTGAGTTTAATGAAGAACTGTCTTGCCTTTTCATCACTGTGTCTGTTTAATAAAGAGGCAAAAGTACAAAATGAAAAATATTAGTGTTTAACTACCATGCTAGCACTATTTAGACTACTCAGTGTCAAATTGTATGTAGTCATGGGAAACCATTTGAAAAATGAGCTTTGCTGTGGAAAATTTGCTCAGTAACCACAGAGAGCTTCAGGAACTGCTGTTATATAACAGGTTGTTTTGGAGTGTCTGACAACGTTCTGAAAAAGAAGTCCACCTAGTGTTGAAATCTTGATTGCTTAGGTCGAAGAGCCCTGCGGTCTTCATGTCTCCATTCTGTAAATAATAAATACCACAAACAGCAGAAGGAAAATATTTGAATGTTACTTCACAGCTGTTCTGCAATAGAACTATTGATCTCCAGAAAGTGCTCTGGGATTTTGGTTACATATTTTGGCTCAAAATATGTATACAATTAGAACAATTTCTGGATTCTACAAATGTGTAGCTGTCTTTGCAACACTTTCAAGTGTTCTAGTCTGTTCAGCTTAAAAAGCTGGTATAGAGTCTCTCCTTTTTTTAATCAGCGAACAGTGATGTTACCATGACGATCGATGATGCTGCAGTGAATGTAACTGATGGCTGCTGTTTTCTTAGGCTACCAGAGAAAAAAAATATTGACTTTTTGTTTATTCAATCAGTCGATCCTCTCATTAACTGCATAATGATGTCCTGCACTTTTAAAGTTATTATGTTTCGTCATGATATCTATATCTCCCATAGATAAATTAACCCCATTATGAAATAAATGCTTTCTCCAAAACATGTTGGCTTAAGTTATCGGCACCCCTAGAATTTTTTATGAGTAAAATTGCTCTGAAGTATATTTTTTAGCACACCAGGGTGGCTAGGAACTTGAAATTGTCTAGCTAGAATTCTTGTTCCTATAAGAGTTCCTACGTATAATACGCCATAAAGTGCGTATCATATGCACGCAAAAAACTGTGTACCAAATGCGTATACATTCCACGAAATTGCACACTCGTACTATTTATACGCATTTTCGTGAGATCGGGCTCTGAATTATACATAGGAAGAACCAATCATTTTGCAGGAAAATGATGTAATGAATCACGTCACCTTTGCCATGCTCCTATTCTATAAAAAGGGTTGTATTCTCTTTGCTGGGGGGATTCTATCTGAAATGGCCTGAGGTCCTCCACCCGTGATTAAACATTCAAAGGCATTGTCTGGATAATCTGTTTGATTACTACAGCACAGCAGGTTAGACACTAGAGATCTTACTTCTATTCCCAAGTGATAGTGTCAAAAAGGTATTGAAGTTCGCTTAGTCGAGTATAAATGTCAGATAACTTCAGATAATTTCCCCAAATATTACTCAGATGAGGAAATATAATCAAGATGAACTTTTAGGTTAACCTTTTTTTTTAAAGAGTCACCCACTAAAAAATAATTAATACATTCTGCATCCTGAAAACATCTGCGCTCAATCAGAATCATCACAAATGTTTTGGGGAAAAATATATTGTCATACTCTATAACACTGATTAACAAGAATGCAATAGGAAATGTGGATGAGTTTTATTTGAAAATCTTATTACAGCTACTTTAATATGCAAATTGAGGAATCTTAGAATTTCTTATTGATTTCCGGCAGACATCTTGGCACAGGTACAGCTGCAGAGAAACAGACTGGCAGATAGCCATTACGTGCATTAGCCAGTTGTGCAGTATTGTAAGAGATCACTAATGGATTGAACAAACAGCCTCTTGGTCTGTTATCTTGTGATGCAGTCGCTCTTTTTTGTTTCCTTTTCATCTAATGTTCCTATATGATACCTGTAGAGATGTATCTCTCCGCATCAAGTTAAAATGGCTAAATAATCAACTAATAACGTGAACATTTTTGAAAAGCCTTCTACATTTAGAATTTTTATACTAGATCAAATGTTTCAGCTATTAGAGACAATATTCTCTTTAATCTCATTTAATTTTAGATTGCAGTGAACTAAACAACTGATGGCCAAAGGGAATGTTGTCGTGTCTTTTAATTTCAATTACAGAAGCAATGGCAAACTCATTAACACTGAGACAAAAGACAACAATTCTTATAACAAAGCTGACAACAGTTTTGTAATGAATGGAAAATGCTCTCAGAGCAAATGTAAACAGTTACAAAGAGAAAAAAATCAGAAAGCATAAATAGTACATAAATATCGTTGTGAACAGCCACAACACAAAAATTGTTAGCACATGCAAGACATTGTTACATAAATAGTGGTCATCACAGTCTTGTCTGATTGTGAACCTCTGGGAACAAAATGTCAAAGAGATTTTTGACCCCTTTAAAACTCCACCGATGGACTTCAATCCAGTTTTAATGTCAAGCAAGAGCTTTAAATATAAACATAACTTTCACGTAAACCTTCATAAAAGAGTGCTTGCTGTATTCGGAATGTTAATTTAAAGCAAAATCCACCTAATATGTCCATCTAAAAATCCACCTAAAATGTCCACCTCCACCTAAAATGAAAATTCTGTCTTTATTTACTTACCCTCATGTCTTTTGAAACCTGTATGACTTTCTTTCTTGCGTGAAACACCAAAATAATTTTCTAGCTGAATGTCAAGAAAGACATGAGGGTGAGTAAATGGTGACAGAATGTTCAGCTTTGGTCCTTTTAAACAAACTGTCATGAATACAACAATTCATGGGCAATAAGGGCCAATTCTTTGACCGCTTGTTCAGCGTCTTGTGCATGAGAGTGACATTTGAAAACACATCTTGAACACATCCCATTACTCAGCACTGTGTACAGTTGGATATGATTGTGCGGCATCTCATATCAACACAAAAACACTTTCTTTGTGAACGGCCCCAGATAAAACATTCATATCCCATGAATATTGCCACTCAATTTGTCTTATTTATTTTACCTTTTAATTTTTTACATATAACTAGTGAAAAACAAAAATACTAATTTTAAATATTTTATACTTTTGGTATACTACATTAATATATTTAAAGGAATAGTTCACCCAAAATGAAAATTACCCCATGATACCTCAAGCCATCCTAGGTGTAAATGATTCAGATGAACACAAACAGAGTTATATAAAAAAAATGTCCTGGCTAATCAAAGCTTTATAATGGCAGTGAGACATTTTGAAGGTCAAACATAAATGCCTTCTGATGCCTTCTTCAAAGAAAATATCCATATTTAAATATCATATTTAAAAATTGACTTGCGCCTGACTCAATGGATATTTTTCTTACAAAAACACATCGCTTCACTTCAGAAAGCTAGAATGGATGAATGTTCTTTTGCGACCTCTCATTTACCATTCATTGCCATTATAAAGCTTGGAATAACCAGGATATGTTTCAATATAACTCTGTATTTGTTGGAACGAAGAATGTCGAGAGTACTTGAGATACTTGAGCGTGAGTAAATCATGGGAAAAATTTCATTTTTTAGGTAAAATATCCCTTTAAGCATAGTGTGAAATGCCCTTTTAGGTACACTTTAAATATCTTGCATTTAAAAACAGATATTATACAGTGATCATGTGCATTATGCAAAAAAGAAGTACTCCAAATTAACTTTAATTGTAATTTATATCCGTACATCTTAAGTGATATGTCAGTAAATATGTTAATAGATTTGTACTATAGTATAAAATAAATATATTTGAAATACATTTTGGCATTTTTTTTTTCACTATAGGGAGAGCATTTTCAATGTTATTAATATAAAGCTCTATTGGAAATGACAAAGCCATGTCTATTTAGCCAAATAACAACTATCATTATTCATGTATCAACTAAGAATCAGTGACTATATACTAGATGTATTATGAGAATAGAGATAAGTTACTAAACAAAATAGTAATTTGAAATAATTCCTCAGCAACACAATTGATGAAAATGTGGCGACCATTTCAAATGACTCTGTTATGGTTATTGTGCAAAATGTGGATGGGGGTGCTTACTATTACAGAAGCACTTTGGTATACGCCAACCCCTTTCCCAATGAAATTATGATAATGGCCTGAAACATAGTCCATCCCGGTGAATGGAAAACAGGCAGCACAGAATCAAATAAAGACACATTTTAGAGGCACCATTACAAGGCAAGCACATCAGAGCAGTTAGCAGACATGTCAAACAGTTGCAATAATATGCAAACATCTCTTATGAAAACACACAAGCAGCAACACGACCATCTGTTGATACAAGCTTAGCGCGTGCAGCTCTGGGACTCCGTTCACAGCCAGAGCTGTCATTGTCTTACAACATAAACAAATGTAAAACTCGTAATCCATTCATGAAACACTGTTGTTTTTAATGCAGACTTGCCACACTTCGTGGCATTCGTGATTTGGCATCTGGCATTAAGACATTCACAGGTGGGTTAGGATCCAAAGTGATTTGCTGGTGGCTTCACATGCAAACAAACCTGGCAGCTCTTATTGGCTGCACATATACAATGAATTATGATTACAGATAAATCAATGCTTCGTCTTGTGTTGGTTCCACTTACAGAAGCCCCAAGAACTATTGATCACACTTAAAATGTGTAATGTCTTTGCATTGGATAATAAAATAACAGAACAATTCCAAACTCACATGACTTCCTTTCTCATGTGGTATATTTACATGTACCCCCCCCCCCTCCCATGTCTACATAGGACAAGTGGTTGATGTTTTTCCCTCCATGCAATTACAAAGAAGAGGGACTCAAAAGCATCATGAAAGTAGTCAATACAAATTTCGCATTAATTATATATTTCTTCTGAAGACATACATTAGCTTTCTTTGATAAACAATGTTTTTTTTAAATACTTTTAATTTGCTTTTGATTTCTTGAACCTTAAAAGCTCTCCATGCAGAAAGAAAGCCAAATTGGTGTATATGTTGATTTAATGAATACAACGTTCTATATGAAATAAACTCAGATAAGATGCCTTTGGCAAAATAAATACAATGTTCTGAACAGCTTTGATGTTCGATTTAATAAGAATGTAGGAAACGGTTACATTCATATGCAGGAAGCACTTAATGGTCACAAGTCAGACATTTTATTATCAGCTCAATGCACAGATGAGACCTGCTTTGTACTCATGGATACACTGGAGCGTTTCGTTTAGCTATGAAATATTATGCAATCCTACTATTTTCCATTGCCCTATTCAGCAGCTGCCCAAGTGCAGAACGGAGAGTTAATCACGTCTAGGCGTCTGACAGTGCAGCCTGAGCCACGTTCATTTCACTATTAATTAAGTCCCATGTCAGATTCATTAATTTTACTCTGTAATCGCTGCCTGAGAGCACATGTCAAATGTTAAATCCATTTGCTAAAAGTATTCCGGCTGCCACTGAAACTGTTGACTCTTGCAAATATCATAACATTTCCAGATCAATCAGTAATCAGGTTTTTCTCATGAGGCTATTATTTGGATTTTGCCAAAAGCATTTTTTTTTGTTGTTGGTGGAAACAGAATAGTAGCATTTTCTTGCAATCTTCCAAATGTATTTTCTGGTCACGCCACCTGATTTCAGAGCTCTGACCTCAAAGAAAATACATTACATTTCCTTTCCCTTTTCCCCCCTCATACTGCTTCGGCATCTTTCACACTCTTTTTCTTCTACTCGGCAGGGTGTAAAATCATTACTGCTAACATTTTCCGTGTCCTGGAGATTTAAGCTGGTTTCAAAGAATTTGAGGCACAAAGGCACACATATGTTGTAAGGACAGAGCTTCATAAAAACGGTTTTGATTATATATAGATTTTTTTGACAATATTTCCCTGATCGTAAATATTAAATATTTGAATAAAAGCTTTAAACGAACCTGCTGTATAGCATAACTGATGATCCATGGCTCTTCTCTATAACAATATCCAACCGCACAGTGCAAACATATATGATGTTCAGTCACGCTCAGTATGATGCATGGTTACAGAAGTGCAACCTTGTCAATAATTTATGCATGTTCAATTAAAATTCAACAAACAAAAATGACTGGATGCCGTCTTATCAGCCAAGAGCAATATAAAGCAGCTGCACCAGCTCATTAAATATCTTTCACAAAGTCAACCTACCCCAAATGTTGCATAACGTCCCGCTGAAAGGGTGCAAAATAAGGAAAGCTTTAATGCCCTCTTTACACTTTAACTATAAAACGCTTTTTCCAAGAATGACTCATCATCATATGTTGAAATTGCTTTCCCTTTGAATTCGAAAGGCTTTTGGTTTATGTTCACAACTCAACTGATCAAGAATATTGCACATAAAAGATGCAGCACCTTGAGGCACTCAAACAAATGAGACCTGGCTATTAAAATTAACACTGAAAAGAAGCCGTTCCAAGGCCAGAAGCATCTCAAAACTATTGAATTAGAGCCATTCACTTTAGCATTAACTTCACTCAGGAATCCGAGTAAAAAAATCTGAGCATGGAATTCAATTTAAAATATCCACGGTCGTGGCTATCAGCCTCGAAGAGCTCTGCAGGCTTGGCATTGAGAAATGCACACAAGAAAACAAAATAAAAGTTTAGCGTGTTTACGAGCGTCTTTAAACGAGTGGAAATGTGCAAAGCAGGAGGTATTTGAGACCATTTAGTGCTTTACTGCAACGCAAAGAGCTTTAAAATATTACATAACAGATCATAAATTAGCATTAAGAAATATTCCTTCATTTTTTTTGCAATTGGCATATAAATAGATTTTTTTTGCTTTCTGTAAAGTACCAATACTCAATGTAGTTTATAATAATCAATCTCCATGGGAGCTGGCAAACATTAGTTTATGATTTTGCTTTTGTTTAACTAAATCTAATCTACTTTGCTAATATTGCTGTATGCAGGATTCCCACATCTTTTGAACAATTAGCTATAGAAAAATATTTTTTTTCCCCCTATGAAATAATTATGAGATGAACATACATGTTTATGCACCACTAAATAATTTCAATGATTTATTATTATTATTTTTTACTTTGCATGATACTTTCATGTCCGTGGGAATCATGCATATGTAATCATTTTAATAAGGTCTTGCCATTTTGTTTCACTTCAAAGATCGCTGAGTAACTTGCAAAATGACTATGACAGCGACACAAAAGTGATGCGTTTGTGTGGTACAATGCTGACATCACCCTATCAATGCAACAATCCACAGAAAGTTTCCATCTTATTATTTTTCTGATCATGGGTGATTATATTCCTATTCAGTTTTTGTACAGCTGTCACGGTTCCTCTTGGCCCCCATTCAAGTTACTGTTCTCCACGTTCAAGGACTGTTTGTGAACGCTATCATTCTGAATGGCCTTTTTATTTATGGCATCTAGAGGAGTTTCCTTCTGCACGTCCAGTGAGCACTTGGACACTGCGCTGGCCACCTGGCAGAACTTCCTCAGGAGAATCTCTCTCAGGAGCAGGTAAACCCATGGATCTAGAATCTGATTGAGCGAGGCCAGACGTATGGCTGTGAGAAAGAAATTACAGTCCATCTGTAGGTCCTGGGGTGAGAGAGATCCAGCAGCAGAACTGCATTGATGGGAGGACGTGTGGTTCGAGATCATCTTCAACATAAGGACCTTAAAATGGGAGGAAACAAAAAATGGACATATTATATGAATGATTAAAAAAATAACTCAGTAACTTAAGAAAAATAAAATAAGTTGTACTAGACTTCCAAAGACTGCTCAGCAGATTTACGTCATTTTATTTGAAAGTTTTACACCCCTGCAGGGTAGTTTATAAAATAGTTTGACTAATTTTGTATAATGTTTTAGGTACCAATTAAAGTTCAGTACTTTTAGTTCCAGGAAATGCTTTTTAATGGATATGTTATTTTTTTAATACAAATGATATAATGAAAATGTACAACATGAATCCATTTCCCACACCGTGTTTCTGTCTTAACCTGAATCATTATGGTACACTTATAACAAGTGTTTATATTGGGACTATTTCAGATTGGTCTGGTAAGATTCGCTGCGGAGGAGCACAGTCACTGTGTGACTCGCCATAGACATAAACGGAGAGAAGTAGCTCCGGCTGCAATGTTCTTCCGCAAGAAGCATGCAGTTCTGTTTATTAACCACTAGAGCGCAAACAAGTTATGGACTGTCGCTTTAAATGAAACAGCACTAGGTAACTTTTCAACCTTCATAATATATTTTCAAGACTCTTGTGATGATACATCGACTTACGATAGGTTGAATGACACGTCTGCCATAGCCTGACGGGGTCTGTATCGTTTTTAATCGTACCTTTAAACTTCGGGTTTCGGGTAGTAAGGCGTTTCGGGTGTGAGCTGAAGGAGGCGTGCCCGACCGATGCTGTCATGCTTGTTATGGTGATTACCTACCACTCAAACATTGAATTGAAGTATCATAGATTCTGTAAAACGGTAACCAATAGACTACTATAATGCCGCTGGCTTGTAAACGTGAGCATCGCAGTCATTTGGCGTTTGAAAAAAATAAAACCCATGAAATGATATTCATATGACATGTTGAAACATATGCCACTGTACCTGGGATGAAGACACTTCACACACGACGCAAGCAGAACTCCTGCATGTGAACAGTGTTCAGGGTAACTGTTAGTGATGTGCGGGTCTGCTTTTCTTCCAACCTGCGAGTCCCGCTTTTATGAAATTATTTGGCCCGCCCCGCACAGCTGTATATTTTTACAACCCGCCCCGCACCCGCGACCATTAAATAGACATACGGGGTCCACGAGTTACGAGACGACCTGCTCATCACAGTTCAGGGCTATCATGGTTGTCATGACAACAAATGCACGCACATCCCCTGATGTAGGATTACAGACTTTACAACAGTAGTAGAGGACAATATTTGTTCACAACTGTAGGGGGACCCCGAGAGCAAAAGTTACCTATTGCTGCTTTAATAGCCTATTTAAAAACACTTATAATTGAATTAACTGTTACATGTAATATTTAGCATATCTCGAAATACTGTATAATAACATTGTGATGTCTACGGTGATGGTTAAAAATTGTTCGTTTTAGTTTTTGGGGTGTTATTAGGCTATTATTATTATTTGTATTTATTATATTTACTATCTGTATATAATTTAAATATCTGCAATTCATTATTATAGGTCATAACATAAACAGCTTCAACCCATTCTACAAAATAGAATTGGCATAGTCTGTGTGGGCCTAGTAGTTATGAAATTACGCAAGTGGGAAAACCGACATTTTTTGAGAATGTCAAATCATATGAGTAACTCTTTGACAAAAGAGTATTTTTGGCTAGGGTAAACAGTAGCCTAACCAATCTCAAATGAATGCTCAAACACATAAGTAGCCCACTAACATGTACAGTACTAGTAAAACAGCTTGCCTATTGAGTTCACCCTTGCATAAAAAGGCTTTTGGGGACATTGGGTTTGAGCACTGTGCATGCTTTCATCTGATATCTACAGTAGCCAAGGGTGTCTGGTAAAAGCTGATATGATACATACCAGTAGAGGTGACCAGCATGTCAACAGCACACACATTATGCCCATCAACTGAATAACAGTCTCTGTTGTTAACCGTTCCCATTGCTTGGACGACTGGGTCGAGCTTGGCTTCGTTTTGCAACGTGTAACCAATGCGCGGATGGTCACCACATTACAAGACAAAGTAACCAATAAAGAAAATATCCCCAATGCCGCAAAGGTCGTGGCAAAAAACGTATTTCCAGTTACGTCCTTATCACCTGTACTTATGAAGCACCAAGAGCCTGGCCACTGCAAAGTGTACTTCCCAACCCCAGCAATGGGCAATAAGGCAAAGATCAAAACTAGACACCAAATGATGACCAGAACCTGCTTGGTCACGCTGGTTTTCATGTAATGGGAGTACCAGTGAGGAGCAGTGATGGCCAAGGCCCTCTCAATGGCCATGGCACTGGCTAAAAAGAGAGGACACAAGCCAAAAGTGGTCATGCACACCCCGAAGAAGGCGCATAAAGTTCCCGATGGGTCCACGCGTTTCCATTTCAGATCTGCTCTGTACACCGAAATGACAATCGGACTTGTAAGCAGTTGGCCGAAAAGATCAGTTAACGCCAAGGAGCCGATGCAAAGCAAAAATGATTTCTTCCTTTTGTTTTCCTTTTTTCTGTATGCACTAGAAACAAGCAGCATCGCGAGAGAGTTCCCCACTATCCCGGTGATCATCATAACGATGGGAAAAAGCACGGACACAGAGCCACAGCTGGCACTGTTGCCCGTGCTGTCCTGCGAAGATTTGGAGACGTTCTTCTCCCACATCATGGTTCGAGCAGTCAGGTTTTGTGGCAAGACATCTGAAGACTGACATTTGGATGTCATTCTTTTTCAGGGAGCGTGTTCATGGCCACAGTAGCCCTTAGTGAAATCTGCCTCACTTCTGTCTCACTTTGTGCGCTCTGCCGTCCGAGAGCGCGCGCTATAAGCACAGAGGCGGGACCCTTATGGAAATGTAAGATACGCTGAGAAAGACAACAGAAATAGTGCACAAAAAATATATTTTACACCTACAGTAGCCTATTGTTTTAATCAGCGATATATAGATTGGCTACACGTGTGGCTGTTCCGGATGAAAAAAAAGTCCATCTCAGAAACAACCAAGCTGAGGAAACATTCGTTTCTGTATGACCGAAAGGACTTTAAATAGACTACTAGTTTAGTAAATGTAGTTAAACATGCGTTGCAGCGAGAATATGAATTTTACAAACTTTCAGTTGGTATTTTCTCTCTCACGATTTTAGGTTTAACGATCGTTCAACTTTTAAATACAAATAAATGTAATGATAGGCAAGTCATATTATTCTATGTATGAATCTTCAAACATGCATTAATATTCACCGTTAAATGTTTTTTTCGATAATGATCCCCTGCATCAGATTGTTTTGAACGCAACAAGTGCCACCTAGCGCACGAGACATGATTATCAGCAAATCGTTATAATGCGCAAACCGCACTGTGCCTTTCCATCGTTAATAAATAGGCTAATTCATACACTCATAAAAAAAATGTCCGGTAACACCATTTTAGTGTCCTTGTTACATGTACACACCATAGTAATAACAGTATAGTATGCATTACATGACGCTAACCCTATATTAAGTACATACAGGTAATTATTATTACTCAGTCCTTAAATATATCATTACACTGTAACAATGACCACTTAAAGTGTAACCAAATGTTCTTTAAAATAGACAAGGACATACAATTAAGCCTACAATTAATGTGTAATTTAACAAACATCATTAAAATTCACCACAAGTAGTAGTGTGGTATGTCTGTGGAAAAAAGGGGGAAGCAGAAATAGTCCAATAACATGAGAAATGGACTGCATTTATATAGCGCTTTTAACAGACCCCATGGCCATCCAAAGCGCTTTACATTTTGCCTCACATTTACCCATTCATACACCGACAGCGATGTCAGCCATGTAAAAGCAGCTGGGGTTAGGGGTCTTGCTCATGGACACTTCGACACTTGGTCAGGTGGAACAAGAACCACTGAGCCACTGCCGCCCAAAGTACACAAAAATACACAGACCTATTGTGGAAAGAAAATCTCAATACAAATAACATGGAGAAAAACAGTGCAAACAAGAGATTCAGATTAACAAGTGTTTATTCATGTTGATTACACTGTCAAGTCGGTTTAATGAACAGTAAAACATTTTCATATTTTGTATTGTCAGAAGGGGGTTTGAAGGTTGAGTATTTCAGATTACATGTTCCAAATTTGATTTTACCACGGAAAAAAACAAAACATAACCAGTAATTTACGTTATCAGCAATTTGAGTTTGTGCACTTAAAAAGTTTCTTAATTCTACAAGTGATGAATCATAAAATTAAGATAAAAAAATGGACAAAATTAACATTTCATTTGTCTTTATGAGAAGAAAATAAATCTCTACAAGTATAAAAAACATACTTACCTTTAACGCACACAATTACACAAGGCAATGTTACGCCTCAGAGGAAAATCACTTTATAACCTTCAGATGCTGGCATTGCTGACATGGTTAAATAATGTTTAAGCCATCAACATTTCGTGTGAAGAGTTTCATATACACTAACTATAAAACCAGCATCTGATGAGTATTTTTTTTTTTTAAGTCAACAAATTGCGTGTTAATAAACTGGTTATTAGAACTGCAGTAATGTCCGACAATGGATGGATAAAAATACTTCTGCAATATTATTCACATAATTTGATGTCCAGGAGATATGTGCCATTTATACAGTCACAGACTTAAAGTTGTTTCTCTGTAAACCCGCTTACACTATAGGCTTTACACCTTGAGCTATACTGTTTAAAGATTTGTCTAGATGTAAGGAAAAAAGAAAAGAAAACAGAACGTTTGAGAAAAGGTTACGTGAACATGTGCAAGTTTTTTTTTCATGGAAATCAATCTGAACTCAAACAGTTGGCTAGTTGCAATAGCACAAAAAAAAAAAAAAAAACTGGAGTTGGAAAAAACAACATGCAGTTTTAGAAAGATTTGATTCTTTTGTTAATCATTTCTGTTTTGAGCTTGAGCCAGAGTGGGACGATCCAGATGAGCCTCTGCGCCTAAAGAGAGATGGAAAGAAAGAGACAAGGAGAAAGACCATAACTGATTAAGTGATATGGTTCTTGATATCAAAAACAAAGAATACAAGTTTTGTACAGAGAAAAGCACGTGTCACATTGTTTCATTCAAGTACTGTGTTAGCACTGAGCCCTGTGTATAATGCAGAAGGACGCCTGGTATCCAGGACACCATGTGTTACACCAAACCTTTCAGACGAGTGCGATCGTGTGCGCCTTTTTTTGCGGCCACCAGAGGAGGACCTGGAACGACTCCTCTTCTGGCCTCCCTCGGGCGATGATGAAGGGGACAGAGACCTCTTCTTTGAGGAAGCAGAGCCCTTTCCTGATCCGGAGCTGGATCTTTCAAAGGGGATAAATAAGCATTCACATGAGGTCAACAAATATCACTACAGATTACTATAATAACACTACCAAAGGGACTGTAAATACTACAGTATATACTACAATTTCTGAAAAAGACCAAAGCTGCAGGCCTGACCAGCTGAACTTTTCAAAAAAACAAAGCTGAACCCATCAAGAGTTGAAGTTCTAATTGCCTGTCAGATGTCAGCGTTATCAGATAAATTGAACAAAAAGTAAAAAAAAATCCTGTGCAAACATTCCCAAAGAAATAGTTACATTTTAATGCTCCCCCATCCTATTAGTTTTTTCTTCTCTCTTTTCTTTAACAGTGATCAAAAATTGACTTGTTTTTAGACTCAAAAGGACAAAAAGTTCACTACAGCCACTGGCTGTTCATACACACACTCTCTCTCCTGGAGAGTGCATGTGACCTCATTCACCTGGATTTGGACCTGGAGCGTGAGCGAGATCGAGATCTGGAACTGGACGAGCTCCTGGACCGGGATCTGCAAAACACCGGCATCAACAAAAAAAAAAAACAAACCACAAATTTCCATTTTTTTCTGAGAAAGTTAAAGACCCTCTGATGAAAACCCAAAAACAGTCACTTTCAAATGAAAAGTGCTAAAGAAAGATCAGCTTTGAAACTCTTAAGAAAAAGAACCACTTAAATCATCCTTTTTGTTTCATTTAATATATTTAAATATCGCCAAAACTCAACTCTAAGGCTTTAAACCTTTTTTTAAGTAGTGTTAATGGCATGAATTACTTATAAATTACAGAGCACCGAATTTACATGATTGCTTTTGTCAAATACACATTTTATACTATCAAGTTTTATACTTTCTGTCAATCAAATGCAGTTGAAAAAGACAAAATATTTTTAACAACATTAAAAGGAAACAAAAAGGGAAAGAAAAAGAAATTAAACATTAAAACAGATTAATACGATAAGATTTGAATAAAGATTTGAGCTGATACTGACATTTGCCTGGAGTTACCCTTGACCTGTACCCTTTTACCTGGACCTAGACCGGGAACTTGAACTGGACGAGCGAGAAGATGAGCGCGAGGAGCCAGAGGGACTCCCTTTCTTCTCATCACTAGCATCCAAATCATACTTGGACAAATCTGCCTCATCTTCTTCATCGTCATCATCCTTACAAGGTAAAAATCAAAAGCACATCAAAAACTATGACAGTAGGTTCAAAAATCTGCTAAAGCTCAAAGGATGTGTTCACACTGCGCCCTATTATGATTTGTTTTTCAAATCCTATCTTTATGACTGCAATCCTTTTACAAGTGATTAAACTAATAGTGTAGAATACAAGCTAATAACAATCGTTTCAAAAAGCATGATTAACACAGACCCGTAACACAGACCAACAGAAAAAAACTCTTACATCAAGTTTGTATTTTGAAAGATCTCCTTCATCTTCATCTTCCTCCTCTTCATCACCATCCTCGTTATTATTATCTTCTTTTTTTGGTTCCTCTTTCTTTTCGGTGTCCTTCTTGCTTTTCCCACGAAACTTCTTTTTTATGCGTCCAAACTGTCCAGAAGACCAACAAAATTATTTTTAAAATTCAAGTTTCATTTTGCATTTGGCAAATGCTATGCATTGGGGTGTAACGGTACATGTATTCATACCGAACTGTTTCGGTACAGTGTACTGAAGTGTGCTGAACAGTACCAAATGCAATATTTAACAGTTACGAGTAGAACATACTTTAATCCAAGATCCAACACAAACACAAAGTATTCAGGCTAGTTTATCGCGAAATTCAAACGATGAACGACGTTTTGACGCTCTTTAATCAGGTGACTGATCCCTG
Organism: Pseudorasbora parva; assembly: GCF_024679245.1. Lineage (NCBI taxonomy): Eukaryota > Metazoa > Chordata > Actinopteri > Cypriniformes > Gobionidae > Pseudorasbora > Pseudorasbora parva. The sequence goes on along the minus strand of NC_090183.1, from coordinate 33,827,331 downwards.
TATAGGGGCATCAGCTCCAGTGGTAGCGCGGCACGAGAGTGAAAGCCATCATCTCTTTCTAGTCAAAGAATAAAATGAATCAACATCTAAAGGCACGTTGAGGATACATTACAACTTACTGAAACGTATCATATGTTGTGTAATCGCACTGTTTCAACAGTGAAAAGATGTCAATAAAACAACTTGTAAACAATGTCACAGCATTATATTTACCTCAGGCAATTCATTCAGTGCACAGTCCACAGCTGTGAGAGCACTAGAGAAATTAACTCTTTCACTAAATATATGCACTACATTAGTCTATATATTTATTATACTCTACTTAACCTGTGTGACGTCTTGAATATTTAATGTTTCTTTAAATAAATAGGTCATGAAAATGATAGCCACTGTGTATAAATGATTATATTTCAACAATGAATAAGAGTAAAAAAACTTTTATAAATAGCTTTAGAAATTAATAGAAAAACTGTCTTATATGAAGTTTACATGTTTGCATACAATGTGTTAATTGAGTGTTGTTTTTAATATCTAAAAATACATAGCAACTGAATTTAGTCTAATAGTTTAGGCTGTTGTTAACCTTTAATATTATAGTAATGTGGAAGTAAGGGCTCCCTATAGTTTACAGGATTATCTTTAATAAACTTTTAGTTATAATTGAATTAATTTAAAGGACAGACAGAGGTGCATACCGAACCGTCAGTTTCCTGTACCATTACTAGGGCTGTCAAAATTGATGTTCAAATATTCCATCAAAAAAAAAAAAAAAATCTATTTGATCTATTGTTTTTCGCATTTTGTCAATGACACGCATTACGCCAATAACAGGACAAATTAATACAAAGAGACATAACTATTGTATAGGTAGTCTATTTAAGTTAATAAATATATTTGACAACATATCTAAACAAAAACAAGTAAATCAACTAAAAGCCAAGACCGCAGACCTCACTCTCCCTCGCCAAAAATAGCAGGCTTCATTCAGTGATTGAAACAAATAATAATTTAAGTTTTACAGCATAATGAACGCTCCGAGCGAGTTGTGCTGTGGTAAACATGGAACTTTTCCTTGACATGAAACGGTAAATAATCAAACCAGTGGAAGCAATGCAGTTATCCTTTATTCATGCAATATCTATTCAGTCAGTACAGTAGCCTACACTTTAGTAATGTTTCTGTTTAAATGTTAAATAAAATGAGGCATGGTATGCTAACTGTATCTTACATGGGCCGACTTCCATGCAAGACACGTCAACTTTCAGCTGTGCCAACTTTCAACCCTCAGGAGCGCTAGCGCGCCCCACTCGCAAGGCAGACAACCACGCCTCTACTAACGCAGGTGTTTTTTTCCACTTTTTTTTTATTCGAATATTAATTTTCACCTTCGAAATTATTATTTTTTAAACGATTCGAATATACATTCGAATTTAGATTATTGGTTGACAGCCCTAACCGTTACTCCCCTAATATGTATTATGAAATGCTCTATGCAAATTAAATACACCTGTTCTTTATTAATAAGAACTTGTCTCTGTAGACTGAAAAATAAAAATACCCACTGACCTCATCATACTCGCCATCAGACTCCTCTCGCTCATTGTACACCAAATTCTCTCTCTCATTAAATCCTCCACCATATCCTGTTAGAGACATGCATCAAGCATTTGACATTAAACAAAAATTATGGCAAAAAAGTACAGCAGCATTCTATTTAGAACTGACAACACATACCTGTCCTTTCCTCCAGTTTAGCATATTTAGGAGTGTTACACATGTTACACTCTGATCTTCTGGCCCAGTTTACATTGCCACACCTAGATTTAAACAAACATGAAGAAGCTCAAAAATAAATAACTTTGAATAACAAGGGTTGCAAAACTACAAGCAACAGTATCAGAAGACAGTCCTTTGGTTATTTACAAGTGTGGATGTCCTTTTCATCATGAAAAAAATATGAAAAAAAGAGAAGGTAATCTTGTCTCAAATAGCTTATGGTGCAATATTTGGAAAGATAAGCCAACAATTTCTGGTCCTGGAGGGCAACGGTCCTGTAAAGTTTAGCTCCATGGCAAATCATACACACCTGCCAGTAATTGCTAAGTGATCCTGAAGAATTTGGCCTTGTTTACACCAGGTATTTAGATGCATTTTGGTCAATCTAATCACAAGTAGAAGAGGGAGACACGTTCTCGTTTACACCTGGTGTTTTAAGCGGTCTCTTTTGTCCACTTTCAACCACTTCCTAAAGTGGAAGGCCTACGGGCTCTATGGACGAAATGAGTTTGCCCAATTACACATGAACGTGCCCGGAGACGACGGGAAAAACATGCGGAGAGAAGCACCTTTAGTTTCTGTTCTGATAGCTGCAAGACCACATTGAACGCTGAGACTGAGAGCCCTAAGAAATTAGTAATGGTAAGAGAACATTGGGCTTGGTATATGAAATCAATATTGGGTCTTCAGCTGACAAAGTTTAAATCCAATCTGACTAGCATGCTTCCCATGTTTACACATTAGGTCACAGGCTGTTTGGCATTCGACAACGATGAGACCTTAGTTTAGAGTACAAAAGCTATCTGGTCAAATTCTGGTCAACACTGATCTATAAGAATATAATATCTATACATCTATAACCTATATATGGAGATAAAGCAATAAAGCCAAGCTGAAACCAAGTATGTGGCAATTTTCACTTAGTTCACTTGAAAATGTTTCCCATTCATTCATACACTGTGTACATTTATTCTGCTTCATTAAGCAGATTGAACAGTGTGGGGTTCAAATGACAAGTAAAATATGAAGCAGTTGGAAGTAATGGTTTCTTTTAATATCACATCTAATATGCACATTAGAAGTGCAATTAAGACATTTATAGCAATACCCACGTTTTGCACTGCCAGTCGTTTGCACTGAAGAGACCTCTGCTCTTCTCAGCAAGGGTCTTTCCAATCTCTGTTCCCCCTGCTTTCATCATCTTCGCTTCAGTTGTCTTTTCTGTTTAAAGAGCATTGACAAATTAGTTTAGAGTAATCATGTTATAGGGATAGTTTATAAAAAAAATGAGAATTCAGTTATCAATTTACTCAGCTCATGTCAAATCCAGACTTTAATTAATTTCCGAAACATATATATTTATGAAATCGAAGAGATTTACGTCCCTCCATTGAAAATCTAGTCACCCAAAGCTTTGACAGTTCACAACATTTATAAAAGGAGATCATAAAATAAATCCATATGATTAGAATATCATTAAAACATGCTGTTGCTAAATGGCATGCAATTAATTTTTAAAACATTGTATGATGGAGAAAATGCTGTATTACTGTACAATAATAAGGTTATCTATAAATGTATACAAACAGCTGCTCCCTTGTCTAATAAAACATAGTATATTCAAGCATCTTTGGTGTTTTAATGGTTAATAAAAAAATAATACTAGGACCAAAATAAAATAAAAGCGGAAATCTCGGTATGTGTCCTGGTTACAATTGCTTTATATATATATATATATATATATATATATATATATATATATATATATATATACATATACACACACACACATACAATATATGCATGTGTGTATATATTATATTAGGGCTAGGGATGCACTGAATCCAGGATTCGGGTTCGGATTCGGCCAAACCTTCGAATTTTTTCCCACCAAACCGAACCCGTTTGCACTGCGCGATACTGGTCGAACATGATGCCGCGGTTGATTATGGCAACGTGTTTTATAGGTGGACTGTTCGAATGCAGTAGGCTGTGAGAGAGTGAAAATGGAACTTAAAATGTGAACAGAAAATGTGTTGTTTGGCAGTACTTTCAGTCACAGGAAGGCAATTCAAGTCGAGCTATATGTTCAATTTGCAATGCCGATTTGTCTCGTGGTGGCAAGAACCCTAAACAATAGCCGCTGGATGTCCGGTTCGCGAACGAATCGTTCTTTTTAACCGGATCTTTTTAGTGATCCGGTCGAACCAGTTACCCAAATCGGACTGAATCGTTCTAAACAGTTCGCATCTCAAATCAGCGCTGATCTCACAAGTTACTATAGTTACTCACTTTCTGACATGAGTGACAGTCCCTCAGACTAGAAATAAACTAATATCTTGAAGTATATGTTGTAACTCCAACAGTTCATTGAACTGAGTCATGTTTTGCTGTGAGAACGGGTGAGCTGAGATACTGCATGCGTGATAGCATCGTCTTGAACAGAACTCTTTCTCTCGGAGTGGGACGGCTGCTGTTTCTCTCGGAAAACGGATGCTGATAATATATGAGCACGGGTGAACCAAGGATTTGTTTAAGTTTATGTTATGTCAATGTAAGTTTATTTAATCTGTGTAAAACAGTGTTTGCACGACAGTGGCTGTATTGAGTGCTTTTGCAAAACATTAATTAAAAATGTACCCAAGATGATGATGATTACAATAATAATTATTGCTTTACTAAGTTTTGATTACAAATACTTTACATGAATGTGTTTAAATGTATTTTCATCCGCCGGTATGATAGAAATGACGTCATTACGTAAGGACGTAAAAAAAGTGGTGATCCGTTTTTTTTTTTTGTGCATGAAGGAATCTACAGACAGCAATACGGCACAGTCATCCTGGCATAATGTTGCCTTTTAAAAAAATCAAAATTAAATTAAAAATACACTGCTGTGGACGTTGTTTATGTCATTAATGTGTTTACTGTGATAATGAACTGAGGATGAGAGTTGGATTCGGTATTCGATTTCGGATTCGGCAGAATCTTAACCAGTGGATTCGGTATTCGGCCGAACCTCAAAAATCTGGATTCGGTGCATCCCTAATTAGGGCTGCACGATATTGGAAAAAAATTACATTGCGATATTTTTTCCCCCAACGATATATATTGCGATATTGAGTAATAAGCAAGTTTCATTACAAGCGAAAAGAAATGCTGGAAAGTATGTGCAAACATGAAACTAAACCTCCAGTAGGTGGCAGCAGGTGACCGTCTTAATGAGTGAGTCACTGAGTTGTTCATTCAAACAATTAATTTCAAACGCTGAATCGTTCACGCTTGTTGCTATGAGTGAGACGCGTTACGGGTCTGCTGTGAACGATTTTCACTGCTGAAATAGAACACAAACACTAAATATTGCATCTAAAATGTGACTAAGTGAATATTAATTAGTTGTTTATGGAACTGTTATATGAAATCAGTGTCATTTACAGTCATGATGGTATTCAGGAAAACGCTCTAGTGTTGTAATTTCTCCTCGAAAGGCTGCAAGAGCATCAACAGCGCGACCTTATCATCATCAGTTCATTATATATTATCCACTATCGATCGCCACTTACACTAAATTAATGGACAACCAGTCTTGCATTTTGGTGATTCGCAAGTTATTTTTTGTTTTAATCCGGCTCTTGTCTGTCAGGCAAGTAATTCTCTTTCACTTGTCCCTTCAAAACACCCACATGTCCCGGACAAGCGTTAATGTCGAGCCCTGCATTGTATTCGTCGTAAAGATCTTTGTGGTGCCGTTTTAAGCGATCAGACAAATCGGTGGTATTTTGTTGTTCTGTGGCCACAAGACACTCCTCCTTTATGTAGCTGAAATAGTCCCAAAATGATTATTTCTGGTGCAAACCCTTTTTTTCCCTCTTCGGATCCTCTTCGTCGCACATTTTAGCAGTGTATTTTTAGCCGTGAGCGGTGAACAACGGCACAGCGAACCAATCGCTGTGCAGGCATGCGGAACGTGCATGTCACTTCAGTAACAAACTCGTGTTTACTGTGTGCTACCGTTCTCTTAATACACCATGGGCTACTACCCTTCACATAGCATGTTCTGGCGATGTGACTATCGCACACGCTCACATCGCGATGTCGATGTTAAAACAGAATATTGTTCAGCCCTAATATATATACACATACACACAGGAGTAATTACAGTAACTTATTACTTTTTGCTGTAACGCAGTAGTGTAAGGCATTATTACTAATGAATTTTCAGTAATATTTTACTCTGTATATTTTCAGTAGTGCTTTTTAAATAATAATAAAGTAATTTAGTTCAGTTAGAGAACAGGCTGTTCAAATAAAAAATAAAAAGGAGCAGCCATGCACATGTTCCTTTCGGTTAGATAGAATTAGTTATTTAAAAGCCCAGATACCGTTATTATTACCTGTGTTGTCATCACACTTTGATTAACCGGTGGGAAAACGTCCACACCGTCACATCCCTACTGTACAGTCGCGAGATGGATGTGCATTGCTTAGAGTTTATCACAGATAAGGAAAAGAATGTAGGCTAATAGTCAAATGCCACCTTTGTCTAAAACCGATATAACGCGGTTGTCGCAACAATAAGAAAAGAACAAATGCACAAATTATCATAAAGTTTACACACAGTTTTGTTGTGTCTATGAACCTAAGCTAATCCCAGATATTGCCATGATAATATTTACCTCTACAACACTTATAACAGTATTGGATCATTTGTGATTCTGTCTGTCATGATTTATTGCATTGTCTTGAGCCAATTCTCTATTGTTAGCCTGGATAGCCCACAGTCATTATGCTTCATTCTTATTATTGCCTTCTACTGGATGTAAAATGCTCTCTGGTAGCCTACATTTTAGAATGTTAAGAGCTACTTCTGTAGTTATTTTGGAGAAAGTAACTCAAAAGTAATACAGGAGTAATGTAACGCATTACAATTCTGAGACAGTAATATTGTAATGTAAATAATTACTTTTAAATAGCAGTAATAAGTAATCTATAATATATGTCAGTTTGGAAGTAACTTGCACAACACTGTGTGTGTGCGTGTGTGTGTGCGTGTGTGTGTGTGTGTGTGTGTGTGTGTATATATTATATATAAACACTTCTGTCAGTTTTAAATCTTACATATCGTGCCATTAAGACTTCTATTCAGTTTCTCACACACAAACATTGTTTTGGATTCCTTTTACAACTAGTCAAAGTTTAGGGTGAATAGTAAAGATGTAAAACGTGGGGACAAAGCTCTCGGACTTTATTCAATTATTTAATGGGTGAACTAACGCTTTAAGAAAGAACTATAAGCATTAAAATACAAAAGCATTGATTTGTGATTAGATGGCACACATCTAATATACAAACGTAATGATACACACGGAGGTATAACTCACTTACCCCTGCCACATCTGTTACAGCTCGTTCTTCTAGCAAAGTTGACATTTCCACACCTTAGATGTTGCAAAGATAAAACTGGTTAGGCCTCAAGACATTACAAACATCATTTAACATTCATACGCACAAAGAACAGGCCACATTACTGACACTTTCAAACATTAGTAAGATGCGTCAGTGGACACACACACACACACACACACACACAGACACACACACACACAAATACATTTTTGTAAATCAACATTTCACAAATAGCCCAGGGGTACTAGGTTATCTAATGCATACGATATAGGCCTAATGGCAGTTAGCAGACTTGCACACACAGCTGCTGACTAACGTTAAATATTTAACCAAAGAATTACGTGTGCACTTGTTAAAACGATTTGACTATATGTGTTTAAGAGGAAAGAAATTAGCTTACTATTTAAATTAGGGGAATTACGCTTTTACTGGCGTTTGCATGTCCATTCACACGCTACACGCGCGCGGTAACGCTAACAGATACTATGCTAACAGTAACGTTAGCATGTGGAGTTCTCTCATCCAACATTGGTTTTCTTCAAGTTTTGGCTTTAAATGACGGCAAACATATTAATATATTTGTTATTATGCTTTTTTAATAAATTATTATACAGCAAGCCTTACTTTTTATCCGGACAGATCCAGTCCCCGTCGCTAACGCGAAAACTCTTTCCCGACATGTTCGTCCTCGCTGCCCGCCACAATCCACCAGAGAATGAAAAACACCGTATGAGTATTAATGTACGTTTAATACACCAACACTATCAAGTTTCATTAAAGGTCCGTCAAAACAACACTTTTCAGAGTGTGGAAGCGCGTTTTGAGGGAATACGTTTGCTACACCGAGAGACACACATGGGTTGCGTCTCAAAATCTAATTGGCTGCCTACCTTGGCAATTTTTGGACACGATAGGCGCATTCCAGGCGCCATGTGATGCTGCCTTCGTAGGCGACTCACTAGGTTTTGAGCCACAGCCATAAACCTGACGTGCAGCACGACCTTCATTAGCATAGCATTACATGCGTCCAATGAAGTCTAATCAACGTTAGATCGATTTCTAAAACAAAATATTTGAGTATTTGGTCTCAACTAGCTTACGTGAGACAGATCAAACAGATGATGATAATCGCCAAAAACAGAGCCTCAACATTCTTTCATTTAACATTTGAACTGTTATTACTGTGTATTTAATTTTGAGCCATTTATTTGCCATAAATAATAATACAAGAATAAAAATATAATAACAAACGACACAAAATATTTTGCTCAAATGCATTATACACGGTAGGCTATTGTTAGGCATATATTATTCGGTATTCAGTGGGAACATTAGTACCCAGAAAAAGTTAGCCTAGCATGCTTTTTTATTTATTATTATTTTAGCGCCTGTTTTTGTTCATTTGTTGTTCCAAAACGGTTAGGTATAATTGTATTAATAATTACGTCACTTATAAAATGTAAGATATTTGTTTTGCAATGAGAGCAATTATTTTTCTAATTATTGCATATGATTTAGGATTGTAATAGGCCTATGAATGATGTAGGCTAGCCTATTGTTCTTTAGGCTACTTTCCAAAATGTCATTTTGGAAATAAAAAAAAGTCAAATACACACACATCAAACAATACAAACAGTTTTATATTAACATTGTTTTTTTTAAATGCTTCCAAAATGATCTTGAATAAATAATACAATAAAATAAAAACAAACAAACAAATGCAAAACGTTTATTTTTTCAGTCCACAAAAACCACATGTAGCTATAGGGCTATATTCATGAAATGTTCAGGTTACATCTTTCCAAAATTTCCCAAATTAAAAACCCTTCATTATGTTTTCATTTCGCACTTGCACTTTAAATGTGTCCACTAGATGGCAGATTGTGTTCACCACAACAGCCTGGAGAATTAGTACATTTGGCATCAACTATGTCTGTACTCACTACAGGCTTTTTCCCATGTTAACATTTACACATGCATCACAAAAAAAGAGTAAACAATCACAGACCTTAATGCCATTGCCGTATGTGAGGAAACATGCAGATATCCACAGACATATGGTGACATATCTCTGAATCTTTCCTTTCAAATGCTATCCTTGTGCAGTGCCTCACACGTTGTGCCAACATTTTGCAGACCTTGGTTCGGTTCGGCATGAAGGCACACGCGTTGCTGGGCCAGATGGAGTTGAGACATTCCTCCCACTGTGAGTTCTCAGTCCTGCAGGGACTTAGATAGGACCCATCCTTGTTGGTGCTCACCAAGCTAAGCCTGTCCTCCATTCTCTGCCAAACTCACGCTGTTTCAGAGGTCTCTTGCACAGCTGGTGCATTGCTCATGAGTCAGAGTGCCCACATTGGTTTTCAAGTAGAGGTGTTTCAAGTATTTAAAAATATCCGATGCCCACATTTTGCGGTGGCCGTTTACATAAACAAATTTTTGGATGGACAGTCTTTTGATGAATGTTATAAATGTTAAATAAATGCATGCGAAACTGATGTAAATGACAAAGACTTAATAGCGCTTTTAGGTTACACCCATATCAAATCGACTTTGGTAAAACAGGGCCAGCCAAGAAAGGGTATGTAAATATATGAAGATTAGCCTTCCCTTCTACCATGTTTGTGTATGTGTGCATAAAAATACAAATACAGATTTCAGCAGGAACTCATTGAAATGAAAACAAGAACTTGGATTATGAATAATACATTTCTTTATCAGTAGGATTGTGAGAAAGAACACTCTTCTATGAGTGGATTTTTTTAAAGCTCAAAATAGTCCTGCAACACTTTTCGGCATCCTCATGCCACCCTTCACCTTGCACTTATAAACTATTAATGATACAACTAACGGCCGTAATCGATCATGGGTTCAAATGAATTTTTGGGCATGCAAATGTCTCTGCCTGGTCATCCTTGGGATGTTCCACTCAGGTGCTTTTTTGACAGTGAAGGGCAACCAACAGAGGTTTGAATCTATGAAGCCACCTGGGATTTCAGGGTCTGACAGATGGTGGAAGCTTTTCCTGATGGGGAAGAGAGTTGTGTTACGCTGACACTTTGGTTTAACATAATCATAATGAGCTAATAACAGAAGCTTGTATTCCCCCATGCACTGATACAATGATTTTCTTCCTCTTGCAAGGAAGTTGTACTTGCAGCCACTCTTGTCGAATCAAAGGTAAGACAGCCGAGAACAGCAACAGAGATCTTTTGCTTTGCATGAGTGGATGGTGAGGTGCTGTCAGCTGTGCTCTTATGTAAGAGGTGATGAGTAGCTCAGGAAAGCTGGCTGCCAGCTGTGCTGGTATTTGGATGAGAGCTCCTGCCTTGTCACCTCATTGTAATCTCTCTAATGCATATTCATTGTCAATGCATGGGAGCACTTCTCATTCAGAAGGTCATCCGCAGTGGGGCTCCATTGCAATGGATTTTTGTACGTTGAATAAGTCAGAGGGAGGACAGCGACACTGGATAAATATTCTCATCTAGATGAGTGCTATCATGTCTTCATTTCTCTTCTCAGAGGTGACCTCATGCCCGAAAGCTGAACGGATAATAATGATATATACAGTGTAATGTAAAGTGACATTGCATAACATAAGGAATCCTGCTTGTGAGGTGAGAAAATTGCACGACCCATGTCATAACAGTAAATCATTCAAGGAGGGTGAAGTAAAAAAAAAAGGGTGAGATAACATTTATTAAGATATCATTTTAGAAAAAAACGGGTGTGATGAGGAAACAAAGAAACAGTTAAAGGTGCACTATGTAGTATTTTTGCAGTAAAATATCCAAAAACCACTAGGCCAGTGTTATATATATTTTGTTCAGTTGAGTACTTACAATATCCCAAATGTTTCCAACTATTTGTAAATTGTGAGAAAATTGCTATTTTAACTATGGACCGGGACGTTTCAGCATAGTGTTTGAGCGAGTCGCCTGTCAATCGCGTCATATCTGCGTTACCCTCGGTTTTATTTGCAGAAGCGCTTTTCTTTTAGCAGTGTGAATATGTCACAGCAGCGCCGAACGAACGCACAGAGTAATGTCATAACATCATTTTAAACACACTTAAATGTATCTAATATAATAAACAGAGCTGCTTTACCTTATAATCATGACCGGAAAGAGCGGAAGTGCGGGCGCCCGGCGACTGTGTCCCGTCTCATCATAATAAAAGTCCCGGTACTCACGAGCCGTGCGTTTGTATAACAATCGCTCCAGCGGCCGTGCTCGGCTCTACAACACTTGGTCCTGCTCTGCTTTACACTACAGTACCGTTAATAACCGCATACATCAACCGATTTCTGAGTCCTATTTTCTACCGGCTGTGAAGTGAAGACAACATGTCCCAAGATACTGCGCTTGGTGTCATCAAACTACGCCATTGTTTAGAATAAGCGCCCTCCTGTGGACAGAAAGTTGCATTGTGTGTGTGTGTGTGTGTGTGTGTGTGTGTGTGTGTATGTGTGTGTGTGTATATATATATATATATATATATATATATATACACACACTGAGGCATAACATTATGACCATCTTCCTAATATTGTGCTTGTCCCATTTTTGCTGCCAAAACAGCCCTGACTTACATTTACATTTACATTTAATCATTTAGCAGACGCTTTTATCCAAAGCGACTTACAAAAAAGGGGAGAGCAATAGAAGCAACAAAACAGACAAGGCCAACAACCTGTAAGAGCTGTAAGAAATCTCAATTAATTAGCACAGTACACCATTTAATTTTTATTTATTTATAGACATCTACAACAAAAACTCGCCTACGCAAAATACAAAACACTGGATTTGATAGCCATGATAACAACCCATTAGGACTAAGGCTGTTGCTCCAACTGTTGTCGTTAATGCAGATTCAGTGGCCCAATGGGTTGGTTTTGTATGGCATTCTAGCTGAACGCGCAGCAATAGCCATCTACAACAAAAACTCACGTACGCAAAATACAGAACACTGGATTTTGATAGTTATGATAATTATATAACATACCCGCCTGAAGGCACAAATCCGGATGAGAGACGTAGATATGATCCAGGAGTGTGTACTTTTTGGTCGTTGCTGTGGTGATCAGTAAGTGCTATTCTGTATTGGTCAAGTGCAATTGGAAAAGATGTGTCTTAAGATGTTTTTTAAAAATGGCTACAGACTCGGCAGCACGAATTGAGATCGGCAGGTCATTCCACCAGGTGGGACTTGTCGAGACATGACTCACCTGAAGGTGTGCTGTGGTATCTGGCACAAAGATGTTAGCAGCAGATCCTTTAAGTCCTGTAAATTGCAAGGTCGGACCTCCAGGACTTGTTTGTTCAGTACATCCCACAGATGCTCCATTGGATTAAGATCTGGGGAATTTGGAGGCCAAGTCAACACCTCAAAGTCATCGTCGTTCTCCTGCTGAATTATCGTGCTGAAAGAGGCCACAGTCACCGGGGAATACTGTTTCAATGAAAGGGTG